>NW_007246633.1:495021-510358 GCF_000164805.1 Carlito syrichta | reverse complement strand
CACTGCCCAGGCGGGTCTCGAACCCGCAGGCTCAGGCAATCCACTCACCTCAGCCTCCCAAAGGCACGGGATTATGGGCTGAGCCACCGAGCCCGGCTTGAAGTTAATTTTTAACTTTAATTTTTGATTCTCTAATGTCCTTCATGGAGCCTAGTATCACCAGAATTGGAACCCTCTGTGGTTCAACATCTCTGAAGATAAAACCTGCCAACTCCTATAGTTTCCAAGAGATTTTATTTGGAACAGTTTACTTCCAGTTATAGAAAAAAATTAAATTATTGAAATCATTGTTGAAAAGGATGGAGCAAGCAAGAGGGTAGAAGCCTGGGCTGTGGGATGTGACTTCTCCCTGTGGACTTTAAAAATTGTTGATAAAAAGCTATGGAGAAAAAAATCAACCAAAAAATGAAATAAAAAAATATAACAAGCAGAAGAGGCTGAAATGAATTAGAAATTTTATAAATTAAAAATTAATTAGTTTTTATGAGGTTCAAAAATGATGACATATTTTACTTCAAAAATCTGCTTTCTTCTTGAACTTCTTGTTCTTCAAATACTGCCTTCGTTCATTTTCTGCTGCTATAACAGAATACTGCAACTGGGTAATTTATAAAAAGTCAAAGTTTATTTGACTCATGGTTCTGGAGACTGGGAAATCCAAGAGCATGCCACTGCATCTGGTCACGCGAAGGTGAAAGAAAGAAGCGAGCATAAGAGACAGGAAGAGAAATGGGGCCAAACTTATCCTTTTATCAGGAGCCCACTCTCAACTTAACTAACCCACTCCTGTGATGATGGCATTAATTCATTCATCAGGATGGAGCCCTTGACTTAATCACCTCTTAAAGAACCCATCTCTTAAAACAGTTAAACAGCAGTTAAATTTCAACATGAGTTTTGGTGAAGACATTCAAACCATGGCAAATGCACAATTAATCATTCATCTCATTTAATGCTTGACTCCCCAGTTATTTATTGATTCTTTCAGGGTCCCTGACAAATTGTTTTTTTCTGGCTGGATGCAAACCCCTGGACTCAAGTGACCCTCCTGCCTCAACTTTCTGAGTAACTGGGACTACAGGTGTGTGTCATCATGCCCAGGTAAACCTGACAAACTGTGAAGGAGTTCATCATTGGTCTTCTGGACCTCTGCTCATTCATTCATTCAACAAAACATTTGTTGAGATCTTGCTGTGCTTCAGACAATATGCAGGCAATATGGACCCAGACCAGGAAGAGCTCATGAAAAATGGTGGACAACAAATAGTATACAAATAAGACAGAGAATTATGCATGAAATGTTTTGTGACTACAGCTAAAGAACCATAAAACTTGCAGTGAGAGCATGAGATGGCTTGGCTATTGAGATGACAATTGAGCTATTTTTTTTTTTTTTTTTTGAGTTCAGGTCTCACTCCATCACCCAGGCTGGAGTGCAGTGGCACACTCACAGCCACCCCAGCATCCACCTGCTGGGCTCAGGCCATCCTTCCACCTCAGCCTTCCAAGTAACTGGAACTATAGGTATGTGCTACTATATATGGCTAATTTTTTGATTTATTGTAGAGACGAATTCTTGCCAAGTTGCCCAGGCTATTCTGGAGCCCGTGGGCTCAGGCTATCCTCTCACCTTGGCCTCCCAAAGTGCTGGAATTACAGGCTTGAGCCACCACACCTGGCCTATTTTTAAATCTCCTTAGCCCGCATTATCTGACTCTTTCATCTTCTCCATTACACACAGAAAATGAAGCCTATTGTGCTTCTCATTCAGATAAAAATATGAGTTGAAGTTCTCTCCTGGGTTGTGATCTTTTTTCTACCCAAGGTCTTCTCAGGAAAAAATTGTGATAGGGTGGAAGGTCACAGAATTCAGAATCAAAAATTAGAATTTTCTACCACTCAGTTGCTGTAAACCTTGGTAAGTTACTTGACTTTTGTGGACCTTGAATTCTTCATCTGTACAAAGAAATGACAAGCACAACTATGTGGCAGGCTGCTGTATTAGCGATAATGTATATAAAATTACAGACTGTTGTACGGTCGGCTCCTGGTGAGTCAGTCCTACTGGTATTCGTGATATTCATGCCCTTGGGTAGTCTCCTCCCACACGGGCTTGGCCATATGACTTGTATGGCTAACAAGATATATCTGTGACACAAGCCGAGACTTGATAAGCATTGACCCACTGGGGCTTACCCTCTTGGAATCCAGCTGCCGTGTACAGAAGTTTGAACTACACCCATAAAAAGAGAGGTCCCAGTCTTCCAGCTCGCCACACCTAGTGAAGCCATCTGAGACTTTCCAGCTCCAGCCAACCCATCAGCTGAATGCAGCTTCCTGAGTGAGCCCAGGCAAGGCCAGCAGAACCACTCAGCCAAACCACAAAACTGTGAGAAATAATTGTGTTGTTTTAAGTCACTAAGTTTTAGAACAGCTAGTGAAGCTGTTGGATACACCAATATTTTTGAAATACTTATGTGTGCCTACTATGAGCCAAACACTATGCTGGGCTTTAGGGATACAGGGGTGAACAAGACCCAAATGGGCTTTCCTCTCATGGAGTTCATGTTTCAGTGGGGAAGACAGACCAGAAAACAAAATGAAATGATTGCATGCTGTTTTGTGTACTATGAAGGGCAAAGTTTAGGAGCTGAAGCAGAAAATAACAGGGAATAGTAACTGCTTTTGATAAGGTGATCAGTGAAATCTTCTCTGAGATGAACTTCAAGCAGAAACTGAAAAGAAAGTAACCATGTGAAGAATCATAAAATAGGTCCTCTAAGCCCGGCTCGGTGGCTCAGCCTGTAATCCCGCGCTTTGGGAGGCTGAGGTGAGTGAATTGCCTGAGCCACTGGTTCGAGATCCGCCTGGGCAACTTGGCGAGACCTCATCTCTACAATAATAATAATAATAAAAAATTAGCTGGGTGTGGTAGCGCACGCCAGTAGTTCCAGCAACCTGGAAGGCTGAGGCGGAAGGATCACCGGAGCCCAGCAGGTCGAGGCTGCGGTGGCCAGGAGTGGCTATTGCACTCCAGTCTGGGCAACAGAGTGAGACTCCGACTCAAAAAAAAAAAAAAAAAATAGGTCCTCTATAAGTGATAGCTATTATAACTCGGCATATCAAATTATTTTTTGATATTTATTAATTGTCTGAGTCAAAAATCAGAATTTTCTACCACTTGGTTTCTGTAAACCTTGGCAAGTTACTTGACTTTGTCTATGTACTTGGTACGTAGTAGGAGCTCAATATATATTAGTTTCCTGCCCTTTCCCTTCCTCTGTGCCACCATTATTATCAGTCAGGGTCCAATTAGGAAAATAAAAATCACACGAAGAGTATCAACAGAAGAGATGTCATAGAGAGAATTTTTTAGATGTGTTGGAGAGCTGAAAAAGCCGAAAGGAATACTGAGGTATTCTATAGGCTACAGGAAGCAATGGACACTTCTTTTTTTTTTTTTTTTTTTGAGTTGGAGTCTTCACTCCATCGCCCAGGCTGGAGTACTGTGGCACACTCACAGTGACCCCAGCGTCGACCTGCTGGTCTCAGGCAATCCTTCCACCTCAGCCTTCCAAGTAGCCGGAGCTACGGGTGTGAACTACCATGCCTGGATAACTTTTAAAAATTTATTGTAGCGATGCGGTCTTGTCAAGTTGCCCAGGCTGTTCTCGAACCCGTGGGCTCAGGCAATCCTCTCACCTCGGCCTCCCAAAACGCCAGCACAACCGGCCCCGCAGCGAGCACTTCTAGTGCTGGAGTAACGGAAGGGAAGGTGTTGGGAGTACAGGTGACCTGGAAATTTGGAGGAGGGGCTCATGAGGAGGAAGCATCACTCAGAAGCTAGTGATATTTCTGAGGAGGCTTAATGAGGTTGGTTCTCAAGGAGCACTCAAAGTCGCTAGAAGCTGGAACCAACTATTGTTTCTGAAGTCAAGTGCTTCTTTTAGGGCAACGTTGACTGAAACAGCAAGTTAGTAAAAAGAAGAAAGTCTCTTCTATTACATTCTAAACTTCCTCTAGTGCACACCATTGGCAGAGGTTTGCAGGAAGGCAGCTAGCCAAGAAGACTATGAAAGGAACACTGCAGAGTCTCAGACACACATAAAAAAGGCCACACAAGAGTGAATGTGGAGCTGAGAAACAAGAGGCAAAGGGCTAAGACTGTCCATGTCAGTTCTAGATAGCACCTGCATTTTCTTTTTTCTTTTTTTTGAGCTGGAGTCTCACTCTGTCACCCAGACTGGAGTGCAGTGGCCGCTCCTAGCCACTGCATCCTCGACCTGCTGGGTTCCCGTGATCCTTCCACCTCAGTCTTCCAAGTAGTGGAACTACGGGTGCACGCTACCACGCCTGGCTAATTTTTTTTGATTTATTGTAGAGATAAGGTCTCGCCAAGTTGCCCAGGTGGGTCTCGAACCCGCGGGCTCAGGCAATCCACTCACCTCAGCCTCCCAAAGCACTGAGATTATAGGCTGAGCCACCGAGCCCGGCCATGCACCTGCATTTTCTAACATCTGATCCAGTATGGCATTTTTCCTGAATATATGTTATTATTTTTTATGAAAGAATTTTAAAAAGCAGTTTCTGAATAAAACTCTTTTATAGATATACTAATGTAATAAAACTGTGACCAGGTGTGTAATACCTATAATACCTAGCGCAACCACTAAAAGCTAATCAAAGAGATATACTAAAAAAATACTAAAATCAATAAAAGATAGACTTCTGAAAATGTTCGAGTAATCCACAGGAAGAGAGACAAAAACCATAAAAGTGAAAACAGAGAGAACAAATAGAAAACAAACTGGCAGGCATGAACCCTAAAATATTAGTAACAACATTAAATACAAATGGTCAAAATATACCAGTTAGTATGTGAAAATTATGGCACTGTGTAGACTACAAAAAGGATTTTTTTGTTTTACATTATGAGAGGTGAAACAAGAAGTAACAGCCTGGCTTTGTTTGCCCTCAGCTGAGAACATGTGAATTGGGCAGCTCAAGTTTTTTGCTACTCTGTATATACACACATCTGCAAACAACCACAAAATGGCCACAAGGATTGATTTGGGGGTTACAAATACATATTAGTGAGTAGAAGAATTTGCAAATATGAAATCCACCAATTATGAGGGTAGACTGTAGTTTGTATAATTTCAATCGTTTTAAATTTATTAACTGTTGTTTTATGGACTCATGTGTGGTCTATACTGGAGAATATTCCATATGCATTTGAGAAAAATGTGTATTCTACAATTGTTGGGAGGAGTGGCCTTTAGATGTCTTTTGGGCTGGCTGGTTTTCAGTGTTGATCTTCCGTCTGTTTGTTCTATCCATTATTGAATGTGGGATATGAAGTATTCAACGATTATTGTTGAACTGTATGTATCTCTTTTAAATCCCAACAGTTTTTGCCTCATCCATTTCGGAGCTCTGTTGTTAGGTGTGTGTATGTATTTATAATTGTTATGTCTTCCTAATGAATTGACACTTTTATTTTTATAAAATGTTCTTCTTTGCCTCTAGTAATAATTTTTGTCTTAAAGTCTATTTTACCTGATATTAATACAGTCACTTCAGCTCTTTTGGGGAGTACTGTTTACATGATATATCATTTTCTGTCCTTTACTTTCAACATATTTGTCTTTGAATCTAAAGTGAGTCCCTTGGAGACAGCATATAATTGGATCATGTCTTTGAATCCCTCTGCCTATCTCATTCTTTTGATTGCTTAATCAATTTATATTTAATGCAATTATTGATAAGTAGGATTTACATCTGTCATTTTGTTATTTGTTTCCTATGGCTTTTTAGTTCCTCTCTTCCTTAATTACTGCCTTCTTATGTGTTAAGTGGATGTTTGTTTTCTTGTATACCATTTTAATTCTCTTGTCATTTATTTTAATATATATTTGCTATATATTTAATATATATTTATCTTCTTTGTTGCCCCAGTGGTTACAATTAACATCTTAATTTATAAATATTTAGTATAAATTAATACCAATAAATTTCAATGTTATACAAGAACTTGCACCTATATAGGTTCATTATCTCTCCAGTAGTTTGTTATCATAGCCATATAAAATAAGCCCAATACAGTTTTATAATTATTGCTTATGCAGTTATCTTGTAAATTATGTAGAAGAAAGAAAGACTTAAAAACAAAAAAAAATCATTTATATTATCTTTTTTTTAAAAGTGCCTTTACTGGTATGCTTTGTTACTTTGTGTGGATTGTAGTTACTCTCTCTGTTCTTTTATTTTATTTATTTATTTATTTATTTATTTTTTGAGTTGGAGTCTCACTCGGTCGCCCAGACTGGAGTGCAGTGGCCGCTCCCGGCCACCGCAGCCTCGCCTGCTGGGCTACGGCGATCCTTCTGCCTCAGCCATCCAAGTAGCTGGAATTACAGGCACGCGCTACCACACCCGGCCGATTTTTTGATTTATTGTAGAGATGAGGTCTTGCTGCCCAGGTGGGTCTCGAACCCGCGGGCTCAGACAATCCACTCACCTCAGCCTCCCAAAGGCGCGGGATTACAGGCTGAGCCACTGAGCCCGGCTCTCTCTGTTCTTTTATTTTAGCCTGAAGAAACTCCTGAGTGCTCCTTAAAGGCAGGTTTCCTAAACAATGTCTTCTCTCAGTTTATTGTCTTCTAATCTAATCTGTGGTTGTCTTTATTTCCCTTTCACTTTAAAAGGATAACTTTAATGAATATAGAATCCTTGATTGACAGTCTTCTTATTCCAGTACTTGAATATGTCACCAGTGCCTTCGGTCTCCATGGTTTCTTTTTTTTTTGAGTTGGAGTCTCACTCTGTCGTCCAGACTGGAGTGCAGTGGCCGCTCCCAGCCACCGCAGCCTTGATCTGCTGGGCTCCGGCAATTCTTACGCCTCAGCCTTCCAAGTAGCTGGAACTACAGGCGCGTGCTACCACGCCTGGCTAATTTTTTTATTTATTGTAGAGATGAGGTCTCGCCAAGTTGCCCAGGTGGGTCTCGAACCCGTGGACTCAGGCAATCCACTCACCTCAGCCTCCTAAGGGCACGGGATTACAGGCTGAGCCACCCGAGCCCAGCTTCCATGGTTTCTGATGAGAAATCTTCTGTTAATCTTATTGAGGCTTCGTGGTATGTGATGAATCACTTCTCTCTTGTTGCTTTCAAGATTCTCTTTTTTCTTTGTCCTTCAACATTTGGATTAGAATGTGTTTAGGTGTTGCTCTCTTTGAGCTTATCCAGCTTGAATTTGGGTCAGGTTCCTGGATATGTATATTAATGTTTTCCACCAAATTCATGAAGTTTTAGGTCATTATTTCTTCAAATATTCTTTATGTTCAATTGTCTCTCTCCTTTCTTCTGGGACTCCCTTTATATGTATATTGATATGCTTGATGATGACTCAAAGAGCTCTGAGTTTCTGTTTACTTTTATTCATTTATTTTCTTTTCTCTTCCTCAGATTGGATTTTGGATTATCTCAATTGACCTTTCTTGAAGGTTCTTTTTTTTTTGAGTTGTAGTCTCACTCTGTGGCCCAGACTAGAGTGCAGTGACTGCTCCCGGCCACCGCAACCTCGACCTGCTGGGCTCCGGCGATCCTTCCGCCTCAGCCTTCCGCCTCAGCCTTCCAAGTAGCTGGAATTACAGGCATGTGCTACCACGCCCAGCTGATTTTTTTATTTATTGTAGAGATGAGGTCTTGCTGCCCAGGTGGGTCTCAAACCCACGGGCTCAGGCAATCCACTCACCTCAGCCTCCCAAAGGTGCAGGATTACAGGCTGAGCCACCGAGCCTGGCTCTTGAAGGTTCTTGATTCTTCTGCCCACTCACATCTGCTGTTGTATCCGTCTAATGAATTTTTCATTTCATTTATTGTAATTTTCAACTTTGGAATTTCTATTTGGTTCTTTTTTATAATTTCAATATCATACTTGATTATTTACATATGATGACACATTCTCATGCATTCCTTTTGTTCTTTAGACCTATTTGTTTTTAAAAAAATTTATAATAGCTGATTTAAATTGTTTGTCTAGTAAGTCCACTGTCTGGGCTTCCTCCTGGATACTGAAAATTGACTGCCACTATATGACTTTTTATGACCTAGTCTCATAAGTCAATTAAGACAGTCACAGAGGTCCACCCAACTTCAGGTGGAAGGCAGTAGACCCACTACTTGCTAGGGAGGTGTCAACGCTCTGGAAGAGCACACGGAACCAGAAATGTTTCTGTAACTATCTTTAGAAAATAGAATCTGTCACATTTACTGTTTTGAAAATAAGTAACCAATGTCCACACTATCTGTAGTATGCAAGTCACCAGATCAACACACTTGTTTCAGTCTACATTTGTACCTAACACATTTATGGAGATGGTTTTGTGAGATGTTAGCCTTAAGTTAGTTCATTAGGTCTTCTGGAGTTGTAGTGGCCAAGCAATTTAAAGTATTTTCATAAGTTATCTTCATTTTACTTTCCTTTTATATTACATTTCAGGCACTGCATTTATTTTCTGCATTAAATCAATTGTAAAACTTCTTATTTTTTTACTGCAGTATGACATATACGGTGAAGTACCCAAACCTTCAGTGTACAGCACAAGGTATTTTTTTTAAGCAGTAGTACTTATTATCTCACAGTTTCTATTGGTCATGAATTCAGGAGCCACTGGGTTGGTGCTTAGAGCTTACAGTAACTCATAAGCTGCAGGCTTGACTGGGGCTGGAGGATTTATGGTTTGCTGAGGACCTTACTTCCTCTCTCCATGGGTCTCTCCCTGGGGCTGTCTGAGTGTCTTGACAGCATGGTGAAAGGATTCCCACAGAGCAAATGATCCAAAAGAGACCAGAGTAGAATCTGCTGTACAATTTATGATCTAGTCTTGAAAGGCACATACCATCATTTTTGCCATATTGCATTTGCCACACAGGGCCAGCTCTGATTCAGTGTTGGAGGGGACCGGACATGAATACCAGGAAACTAGATTTACTGGGGTATAGTTACCGCATTACCCCATGGATGGATTCTATTCCTGGTTCCACTATTGTGTCACATTAACTTCCTGTGTCTTGGATGTTGTACTGGTATTTTCTAGCAGACACCCTTGGCTCCTCAAGGCTGTGACCTCGTTTGTATCTTCAAGTTCTGAGAACACTGTGTATGATTAGTCAAGCAATAATCCCCACTGCCAAGGCTCCAAGTCTCATCTGCTTGTTTCTCTAAAGGTTTTCAAACAGACATAGATGTGTGAATGACACAGCACGTTATCTGTTAAGTTTTGGCAGGCAGCATGGAAATGTGACTTTTTTAAAAAGGAAAAATAAAATTTTTATTTTATTCTTAAATAACCACAATTACATACTGATGGTATGTGTGCCTGTTGGACACTGCACAGTTCCTCCAGCCATGGAGTCAAATCAGACACCGTCATTCACATTTCCTGTCCCACGCCGAATTTTGCACAGTATTTACTTTTTGTTTTTAAATAAAAGGAAAAGCTGATGAACACTGTGTTTGTTTTCAATTTTGTACCATTACTAACAATATTCCAAAGAATGTCTCATGCATATATCCTTGTTCATGTGTGGGAGTGTTTCTCAACAGTATATTAGACCTGGAATTTCCGGCTCATAGGGCATTTGCAGTTCCAATCATACTAGGTAATTCTAAATTGTTATCTGTGGTGACTGTACTAATTTTTGTGTTTTTTTTTGAGTTGGAGTCTCACTCCGTCGTCCAGGCTGGATGGAGTGCAGTGGCACCCTCACGACCACCCCAGCATTGACCTGCTGGGCTCTGGTGGTCCTTCCCTCCTCAGCCTTCCAAGTAGCCGGAACTATAGGCGCATGCTACCACACTCAGCTAATTTTTTATTTATTGTAGAGACGAGGTCTCACCAAGTTGCCTGGACTGCTCTCGAACCGGCGGAGTCAGGCAATTCACTCGCCATGGCCTCCCAAAGTGCTGGGATTACAGGCTGAGCCACCAAGCCCAGCCTAATTTTATTTTTTTTAAGTTGGAGTCTCACCCTGTCACCCAGGCTGGAGTGCAGTGGCACAATCACAGCTACCGAAGCATCGACCTGCTGAGCTCAGGTGATACTTCCGCTTCAGCCTCCTGAGTCAGCTGGGACTATAGGTGTATACCACCACACCTGGTTATTTATTTGTTTATTTATTTATTTATTTATTTGAGTCAGAGTCTCTCTCTGTCACCCAGGCTGGAGTGCAGTGGCACACTCACGGACACTGCAGCCTTGACCTACTGGGCTCAGGCAATCCTTCCACCTCAGCCTTCCAAGTAGTTGGAACTACAGGCACACGCCTGGCTAATTTTTTGATTTGTTGAAGAGATGAGGTGTCACCAGTTTGTCCAGACTGGTCTCAAACCGATGGGCTCAGGGAATCCTCTCACCTCAGCCTCCCAAAGTGCTGGGATTATAGACGTGAGCCACTGCGCCTGGCCAATTTTTTTATTTCTTGTAGAAATGAGGTCTCGTTATGTTGCTAAGGTTGGTTTTGAAGTCTTGGCTCAAATGACCTTCCACTTCAACCTCCCAAGTGCTGGAATCACAGGCATGAACCACCCTGCCTGACTGAGATTGTACTAATTTATGCTACTACCAGTATTTAAGAATTTAACTTACACACTCTACATCTTTTGCCAAGTTGAGTATCACTAAAGTTTTCAATTTCTGCCAATCAGATTAGTGCAAAATGCATCTTATTTTTTAAAGTTATGGTAAAATACACATAACATAAAATTTACCAGCATCTCATTTTTCACTGACAATTTTATGGGGACATTGTAAATTCACATGCAGTTGTAAAAACAAATGCAGAGAGACTTGTTGTTCAGTGTTCAATTTTTATATAAAAATATTGCCAGTTACAGTGGCTCATGCCTATAATCACAGCCGTTCAGGAGGCTGAGGCAGGAGGATTGCTTGAGTCCAGGAGTTTGAGACTAGCCTGGACAACATAGTGAGAGCTCATTTCTAAAATAAATAAATAAAAAGTCAATAAATAAGCCAGCTGGGCTTGACGGCTCAGCCTGTAATCTCCGCACTTTGGGAGGCCAAGGCGAGTGGATTGCCTCAGTCCCCAAGTTTGAGACTAACCTCTGCAACTTGGCGAGACCTCATCTCTACAATAAATTAAAAAAATTAGCCAGATGTGGTAGTATGCACCTGTAGTTCTGGCTACCTGGAAGGCCGAGGTGGAAGGATTGCCAGAGCCCAGCAGGTCAATGCTGAGGTGGGCGTGAGCGTCCCACTGCATCCCAGCCTGGGCGATGGAGTGAGACTCCAACTCAAAAAAACAAATCAATCAATAAGCCAAGCACGGTAGTACACACCTGTAGTTCCAGCTACTCAGGAATCTGAGGCAGAAGGATCGCTTGAAGCCAGGAGTCTGAAGTCATGGTGAGCTATGATCATGCCAATGCACTCCAGCCTGGGTGACAGAGTGAGGCCCTGACTTAAAAAAAAAAAATGATAATAACAATAATATAGCCATATAACCACCACCCATATCAACATACATTTTCAGCACCCCAGAAGGCTCCACTGGGTCCCCGCCCGGCCAGTACCCTAACAAAGGTAAACTACATTGATTTAAAAATGTTACTTCAAAGATAATAATAGGGTGCATTTGTTATATTTCATAATATAAAATATACAATCTCTTTTTGACCATGACTGCCTCCCCGTGGTGATCCCTTGTAGAGGGGGGCGAGGAAGGCTGGGAGGGCGCTGCTCATTAGCATACCGACATTCTGGGTTTAGCATATTGGCTGCACTTGGGCCTGGTTGCTCCCAGGCCTGGGGTTCCCTCCTCAAGCTGTGCTGAGGTGTCCCTGAGGAGAGAGTTTGTCTATGGCATCAATATGTTCAGAGCCCAGCCAAGAGCAAAAGTGTGACCTAGACCTAGGGCTTCCTTCTCCCTATTGAGGACTCCCCATTCCTCCTGTTTTCTATTCACTCTCCCCATGTAGTCCCTGGTGGTCCAGACCACTTCTGAGACAGAGCACCTGGGTGTGAGGACAATGTCCTCGCCCCTTTACCTCAGAAGGTTTCAGTCTGATAAGTCATTTCCTCAGAACCTGCTTGGCCCTTCATTGGTTTGTCCTTTTGTGCTCTCAGAATCACACTTTTTTTTTTTTTTTTAGGAGATGGGGTCTTGCTTTGTTGCCCAGGCAGGAATGCAGTGGTGCAATCATAGCTCACTACAACCTTGACCTCCTGGGCTCAAGCAATCAATCCTCCTGCCTCAGACTCCTGAGTAGCTGGGATTATAGGTATGCACCACCATGTCTGGTTAACTTTTAAATTTTTTCGTAGAGATGAGACTTCATCATGTTGCCCAGGCTGGTCTGAAATTCCTGGTCTCAAGTAATCCTCTCACCTCGGCCTCCTAAAGTTCTAAGATTACAGGCATGTTTCACCACAACTGGCCATCTTTTAATTACTATTTTTACTTCACAATGCATTTTTTGTTCTTTCAGAGTCGTAAGCAACCAGCCCTCAAACAGGGTCTCAAACTTTTGAATTGCTTGTTTTGTAATTTTGTATTTCAAACTTTTGTATTGGGTTCACAGATAAAGGTGCTCCCCGCCGGAGCAGGTGAAGTCTATCTGCCATAGAATTTGCCTAGTGAAGCACGAGCAAATTCTTTCAGCCAGTGATCCTTTCTTACTTGCACCTTTGTGCACTGCACAACTTTCACAACTGTACAGGTTAGCCCCACCACCAGCTGTGTATTATTTATATCTGCGTCACCCATTGCCTATCACTCTGACTGATAGGCTACCAATGAACATTTATCGATTGAATGCATGCATGGATACATAAATAGATAAACAAGCTGCATCTTCCCTGTGACTCTATTGATTTACAGGCTAATAAGCAGCTACCTAAACTATCTTTGCATATCATGAGCCAGGAGCATTGTGATCTTATCCACAGAGGTATGTGGCAGCATTAAGAGAAGATTTGGGATAGGTATGGTGCCTCACACCTGTAATCCCAATTCTTTGGGAAGCTGAGACTGGAGGATTGCTCAAGTCCAGGAGTTCAAGACGAGCCTGGGCAACATAGCAAGGACTCATCTCTACAAAAAATTAGCCAGGCATGGTGGTGCATGCCTGTAGTCCCAGCTACTCAAGAGACTAAGGATGGAGGATTGCTTGAGCCCAGGAGGTTGAGGCTGTGGTGAGCCATGATTGTGCCACTGCACTCCAGCCCAGATGGTATGGTAAGACCACAACTCAAAAAAAAAAGACAGACAGACTGAGAGAGATTTGTGTTATTTATAAGTAAACTTTCGTGAAAAGGGGCTTAGAGCCTGCTAACTATTCCAGTCACAACTAGACAACTAGAACCATCTAGGCCTTTGAAGGACCTGGAATGTAAGACATGTCCCTGTTTCCAGGGCTCTCCTGGCCTTATTGGGGAAGAAAAGAACCACAGAGAAAAAAATCTGTGCATACAGGACATCAATTCACTAAGACTGCATTTGTGACATGCGACATGAAGAAGAGGTGTGTACGTGAGTGAGAATTGGGTCCCAATCAGCCCGGGAGTTCAGGCATCCCTGAGGAGGCAACGTGGGAATGACCCAGTCGAGGTTCACAAGGTGAAGGGGGCATGGTGCCTTCAGGCAGGAGGGGCAGCCTGGAAGGATCCCGACAGGTGTGGGGTGATGGGAAAGGGTGGTGCGCAGGGAAGCTGGAGAGAAAGGTGGGACCATGCGGATCCTTGTGGCTGTCGAGGGCATCGCTTTTTCTGTCCTAAGATCAATGGGAAACTTGAAGGGTTTTAAGCAAGAGGGTGCTAGGCTCGGATACATGTCTTGAAACCATCACTTTCCCTGTTGTGTAGAGAGCAGACTAAAAGGGGTGAAAGCGAGTGTAGGCAGTGTCAGTTAAATTATGACAGACCCAGCAATCCCACTGCTGGGTATTTATCCAAAGGAAACAAAATTGATATGTGGAAGAGACATCTGCGTTACCATGCTCACTGCAGTGTCATTCACAATAGCCAAGATATGGGGTTGATCTAAGTGTCCATCAAGGAATGAATGGCTAGAGAAAATGCGACACACACACACACACACACACACACACACACACACACACACACACACACAGGTATACTATTCAGCTTCAAAAACAAACAAACAGAAATCTGGTCAATTGGTACAACATGAATGAAGCTGGAGGGCATTGTGCTAAGTGAAATAAGCCAGTCACACAAAGACAAATACTGCAAAGTCTCACATATATGTGAAATATAAAAAAAGTTTAACTCAAAGAATCAGAGAGCAAAATGCCATTTGCCAGGGGCTGGGGAAGGGGAGAAATGGGGAGATGTTAGTTGAAGGGAAACTCAGTTTTACTTAGCTTTCTTAGGATGGGAAGCAGAGTTTCGAACTGTTTATTATTATTCACTACTCATGTTTATAATTCCATATGTGCCTCTTGATTAGATTTTTTTCTAGGACAAAATAATGCTCTTTACTGAGGGTGAGATTTAAGGACCAAAATTCAGAAAATGGTGAGTTTTAAGTCAGTTTTAAAGAAATTCTCTTGTTACTTCAATTGCTTTGTCCTGATCAAATGAAACATATTCTGAAGTAAGTATTGTACTTTGATATCATGTTATGTTTAACATTTCATTTTTAAAATTATCTTTGAAGAAGAATCTTAAATAAAATTCATATTTACCAATTGCCAAAGTTGCCTGAATTTCTGCAGTTAAACGACAAGGGAAAACCCAGATCAGGAATTTATTGCTCGGTCTTTCTGTTGAGCAGTGTAGTAAATGCAGCTCATTTCTACTCTCTATCCAGTAGGTTGTGTGTGTGTGTGTGTTTAATGTTTAACAAATTTTCTCAGTAACCTATTTGTTTCAAAATGTCTACATATCTTTCTCTTGTTTCATGTACACAGAACCTATGATTTCCTATCCAAGAAAGGTTTGGTTATTTTAAATGATCTTTTTTCCCACAAACTTGAATTGTGTTGTATTCTTCTTTGTTTCCCTGGGAATGATACATAAGCTTGGGAAACTATTGTTGGATTTCTCTGAGCATAAAATGCAGAGATTTCCAGAGTTCTGGGAGGTGGTTACAATGCCTACTTCGGCTTGGCAGCATGCCTAAGGGGCTGAGGGCCCAAGGCTGCATATGAAAGGAAAGACCTAGAGAAGCCAAGGAAGAGGAGAATCAATCTTTAATTTAAACGGAGTTCCAGTTTGATCAGTTATACTTAGCCTACTGTGTCTATATGTGGTCACAGAATCCACTGAAAAGCTGATTAATCTGAAATAA
>NW_007246633.1:475787-495001 GCF_000164805.1 Carlito syrichta | reverse complement strand
AAAAAAAAAAAAAAAAAAAAAAGTGAAATAAGCCAGGCACGGAAAGACAAATGCCACACAATCTCACTCATTTGTGGGAGCTAAAAATCGTTACCTCATAGAAGCTGAGAGTAGAACAGTGGATTACCAGAGGCTGCAGTTTAGGGGTGGTGACAGAGATGGGGAAAGGTGGTCTACAGGTACAAAGTTAGTTTTGTAAAGATCCAAAATTGTTTCAAAAGTCAGTGAAAAATAAATTGATTAGCCGGGCATGGTAGCGCGTGCCTGTAGTTCCAGCTACGTGGAAGGCTGAGGCGGGAGGATCGCTGGAGCCCAGCAGGTCGAGGCCGTGGTGGTCATAAGCGTGCCACTGCACTCCAGTCTGGGCGACAGAGTGAGACTCAACTCAAAAAAAAAAGAAAAAGAAAAAGAAATTGAAGTTGTGGGGTGTGGGGTGGGGGGAGAAAAAGCAGATGCTTTCTGAGCAGGCTGCTAGTTGCCCCTTACTCCTAACTAGGCACATTGCCTAGTGAAAGACTACATGTCCCAGTCTTCGTTGCAGCTAGTTGTACACACCCTGGAATGCAGGTGGAAGTGACCTGTGTGACTTCTGGGTTTCTTGCTTAAAAGGAAATTGCCTGCTCTTTACTTTTCCTCTTCCCCGTCTCCAGGCTGAAGCACGGATGTGGTTATGACCCAGTTTTGACTGTACAGCCAAGGACGACATCCTAGGAATGAGCCACCCAGCCATTCTGGGATCACTCAACCCTGGTTTTTTACTTGAGATTTAAATTAATGATATCTTCTTTAAACCTCTCTGTGTGAGATTTTATATATAATATATAGTAAAAAATATATAGTGAGAATATACATAGTGTGTATATTATATATAAATAGATATATGTATGCAATGGCATTATCCCTATGGGTATAAGGCCAAGCATGGTGGGTCATGCCTGTAATCCCAGCACTTTAGGAGGCACTTTAGGAGGCTGAGGTGGAAATATTACTTGAGCTCAGGAGTTTGAGACCAGCCTGGAAAACATAGCAAGACCCTGTCTCTACAAAAAAAATTTCTTTTAATTAGCTAGACGTGGTGGCATTCACAATGTAGTCCCAGCTACTTGGAAGGTTGAGGTGGAAAGACTGCCTGAGCCCAGGAGGTTGAGGCTGTGGTGAGCTGTGATCATGCTGCTGCACTCCAGCCAGGGTGACAGAGTGAGACTCTGACTCAAAAAAAAAAATACACACACACACACACACACACACACACACACACACACGGAGGTGCCCACAAAAATGTATACACATTTTAAGAGATGTTATCTATGTATTACTTTTTGTAGTTGAATTAAGTTACAATAGCAATGTGTAGTATGTTGTTCTCTTAACTGTGCTTCTACCATTTTTTTTGACTGTCCTGCCTGTCACATGGTGACACTAGCATTCATTTGATTAACGCCATCTTTTGAGTGAATGCCATACTTAAAAAGTATATGCATCTTTTTGACACCCCTGATATATAATATATGTATATGTACATACACATATAGATGTCACAGTAAATACATGTGTGTATGTATATCTACATATTATGTATATTTGCATATATACACATATGTATGTTACAGCTTATATATACATGCATATTTGTCATAGCAGCTTGGCCAGTGCTTTAGCACAGCAGCTCAGCCCTTTCCTAAGCAGAACAGACAGTGAAATTCTCCAGAGCAGAGATGAAATCTGTCATCTTATTTCCAGCCCCCAACATGGCACCTTATAAATAATAAATGCTCTATAAACCTCTGCTGATTGAGTGGGTGCCAGAATTGGTAAGAAGGAGGACTGCAAAAGTGAGCTGGGCCAAATCTGAGGGGCCTGAGATGCCCCACTTAAGAATTTGGACTGTACACTGCCCATATTTAGGTTTCATCAAATGCCTTAAAGTAGGGGAAAAGAGCCTCACCCTTTTGGGCTTCTCTGAAGGTGATAGCTGGGGACACCTGCTGGCATGTTGAAATACTGCAGCCTCCATCTAACTTCCACAAGGGAAAACAGAGGAAGGAGGCAGTTGTAACTTACAATATTGTAAGTTACATATTGTAAGTTACAAACAGGAAGTGCTGAGGAAAATGTGATGGGTGACAATAACTGAGAACTCCTCTGGGCCAATTGCTGTGATGGGTGCTGCAGTGGGGATGCAGAAACCTTTTGACCTAGTTCTGTGATGTGGGAGCGGGAGGGTTTGTTTTTTTTTTTTTTATAGCCAGTTTCTGTCCTTTGATCTTACTAAACTGTAAAATGCCTCTTCCACCCTTCCCCTCTTCCTGTGATTCTTCCTTATCTATTTGCATCAGTTTATGATTTTCTCATTTCTACCAAAGGAGTTAGTCACCATAGCAATATTAAGGAATTTGAGTCACCTTGTGAATTTTACTTAAAAAAAAAAAAAAAAAAAGAACCACCACCCCAAAATCAGCAAACAAAAAGCCCCTCACTGTCATGAGTAAGCATCGGTCTTCTCGGGTGACAGTGCAGCAGAGCTCTTTGGATGGGGCCACCGGGGAGATTTCTTTACATCCTCACTTTTGAGAGCCAGGAAGATGTTCTGTTCCTACAAAACGGTCTGATCACCCCCAGGGCCTTTTGCAGCCCCTGTAACAACTGTATGCTCTTTTCCTTTGGTCTCCTGGAGACTTGAAGATAATTTCTAGCTCCCTTCCTGCAACTGGATAAGAAAGACAGTGCTTAGTCGGCTGTGGTGGTTCATTCCTATAATCCCAGTACTTTGGGAAGCCAAGGCAAGAGGATAGCTTGAGAGCAGAAGTTTGAGACCCACCTGGGCAACATGGTGATACTCCATCTCTTTTAATTAAATTTAAAAAAAGACTGTGTTTTTCTCAGTGCTCATAGTATTCGTATACTTGACTTTTAAAATTTTTCTTATTTTACTCGATTCATTTTGTACTTTTGTAAGCCTAGACCTAAAACCCCTACTACAACATAGGATTAAATGTTAGAATGAATGACCCAAATAAAAAGTGCCTTGGCTGTGGGGGTGGAGGAGCCATAGAAGGGAGAGGGAAGGACCTGAAGGAAGGAGGGATGTTAGGAAGGAACTCACACCTGGAGGACAGGGGCTTGAGTGAGCCTTGAGGGACAGCATTGATGGTGACACCACCAGTGGGCTCCTCACAAACTCTGCCACCCTTTTCCTGGCCTCCGTAAGTGGCGAACGTCCTAACAGGACACCTCTCTTCCTACCATGGCTGTCAAGCCATCCGGAAGCCCACTAAAGTGAATGTCTAAAATAAAGGTACTCATTCACATTGGAAGCAAGAGGGTGGCCTCCACTCCTGGCCTGTGCAGAACTCCTGTGGGGGGTGGGGGTGGATTCCTGCAGTGAATGAAGCTACAAATAGCAGGCAGGTGTCGCTGAAGAGGCTGGAGGCCCTGCCCAAAGCGTTGAAATGTTTTGATGGTCACACATCTCTGTGCCCTGAAAACAGACCAGGCATTTTCTGGATGAGGCCAGGTTTTCAGACACGGGCAGCAACCATGGCTGGCATGGAGGTTTGAGACTAAATGTCCTGCTCCTTTTCACAACCCCTGACCGCCTTCTGGGCAGGCAGGTGGGCAGGGGCTGCTGGGGTCGGATGCGGCTCCTGGGGCCCTGGTGCCCCTAGATGGGCCAGGCCTTCAGCCTGTCGTTGCTGCCTCTGGGATGTCCATGCCTGGGCCGGTCTCTCCCCTCCCTCCCAGCCTCAGGAAGAGAGTCATCGCTGCATGTTGGCCACACCCCGGCACAGGGGACTGTGGCAGGATCAAGTATAAATATTAGAAAGTAAATATTTAGAGCGACAAAGCTGAGGTCCTTGTTTCTGGAGTAGTGTGTGTGTTTCTGCCTTGAGGCTGAGTGAACAGTGAGACTGGGTAGGGTCATGGAGGCTTGGAGTTGGCCAGGAGGTCCCTTAGTGTACCAAGAATTCGGGGCAAAGTGGCTACAGAGCTCTGAGGACAGTGACCCACTTCTCAACGTGGTACTTACCTGGGTGGGCCTCAGTAGTGGGAGAGAATAGATCTGTATGAAGCTACTGGTGCAGTGTGTGTGTGTGTGTGTGTGTGTGTGTGTGTGTGTGTGTGTGTGTGTGTGTGTGTGTGCAGGTTGTGTTTACTCTGAGCCTAGGAAAACTTCCCAGTGCCTGTTGTTTGAGGAAAAGACTGAGGGAGGGAGGTTTAGTTAAGCAATTAGACTTAAACACCAAAATAAAAAAAAGAGGAAGGAAGACTATTTCCCAGTGTCTGCGGTACCCCAGGAATGGACAAGGACTTTCCTAATCATCACGGAGGTTCCTCTAAATGATCCTGGCAGGGGCAAGGGGATGGGAGTGCACTGGGTGTGCTACAGAGGGATTAGCTACCAGTAAAAAGCAAAGAAAGTTCCTGGAAATAGAGCTGAAATCAATTGCCCAGGAGAGTTGAGCGGGTTCAGTAGGGCTGGGTGACTCACTGAGTCAGAGCAGTGGGCACACTGGTTGCCCAGGGAGGAGGACAGGGTGGGGAGCAGGAGAGAGTGAGGGAAGAGAGAAGAGGAAGTGTCAGAGTCAGAGCGACCCACCCTGCACACCCAGACCCCACCTCACTTCCTGCGATGTGTGCCTGCCCCTCTTTAAGGAGCGTTACTGGAGAAACTGAACACAGCCTCTCTATTGGATAGTATCATTGTACCAGTATCAGACGTCCTGGGCATACTGATGGCTCTTGGTCCTGTAGGTGACTGTGTTGTTCTTAGGGGGGCACATGCTGAAGTACTTAGGGATGATGTGTGTTGATATCTGCGACTTTCAGCAGTTCAGTAAAAATAACTCATGCCTGTAATCCCAGCACTTTGGGAGGCTGAGGTGAGAGGATTGCCTGAGCCCAGGGGTTTGAGACCAGCCTGAGCAATTTGGCAAGACTTCATTTCTACAATAAGTCAAAAAAATTAGCTGGATGTGGTGGCACATGCCTGCGGTTCCAGCTACTTGGAAGGCTGAGGCAGAGGAATCACCCGAGCCCAGTAGGTAGAGACTGCGGTGTCCGTGATCGTGCTACTGCTCTCTGACCTGGGTGACAGAGTAAGACTCTGACTCAAAAAAGAAAAAGAAAAGAAAATAGAGACAGAAAGAACAAAGGCCAAAGTGGCAGAATGCTAACAATGGTCACAAAAAAAAACTGCAGTGTCCACTTTGCTCTCTCTTGGACTCTTGCTCTGGGGGAAGCCACAACTCTATGGAGGCATCTACCTGGCAAGCAACTGAGGCCTCCTGCCTACAGCCAGCATGTCTGCCAGCCGTGTGAGTGAGTCACCTTGGAAACGGCTCCTCCAGTCCCAGTTAAGCCTTCTCATGACTGCAGCCTTGGTTGCAGCCTTGTGAGAAATCCAAAGCCAGAATTACCATGATAATGCACTCCCAAATTATGTTCCTGCAGACACTCTGAGATAACAAGTGCGTGTCTTTGTGTTAAGCTACTATGTTTTGAGCAATAGATAACCACTGCAGTAGTGATGCTGGGAGCTTCTGGAGGACACTGAAGGAGGCTACGGGCAGGTGTGGTCCACCCTCTTATTGGTGAACCACAGATGCTTTCTCTTCTGCCCACAAACCGCACCCTCCCTATTGGTTTTCATTCACAGCAGCCCAAGGAAAGACTGAGAAGCATTTTCTATGACCATTCTGACCCCAAAAGTATGCTAAAAGTTACTAAACTCCTTCAGGACTCTGCTGTCTGACACTACCCCCCTTGCCCCCAACACACATACACTCAGCTCAGGACCTCATAGTGCCTCATGACAATTTTTTTTGAGTCAGAGTCTCACTCTGCAGCTCAGACTAGAGTGCAGAGGCCTGATCATGGCCATTACACCCTCGACCTGCTGGGCTCAGGCAATCCTTCCACCTCAGCCTCCGGAGTAGCTGGAACTATAGGCCCGTGTCACCACACCCAGTCATTTTTAAAAATGTATTTATTGTAAAGATGAGGTCTTGCCCAGGCTGAACCTCATGACACCTTAAAGACAATGACTCCTGCACCTGAGATGTCCCCAGGTCTCTCCCATTGAAAAGTTATTGCCAACAAACCACATACATTTTCCTTACCAACCTGTGCCTCATCTGAGGGGACTCTCTCCATCTACAGTAACTTTTTGTGGCAGACACAGCACCCTGCTATAAAGGAAACTGTGAAAATGTTTTCATGGCCAGGCATAGTGGCTCATGCCTGTAATCCCAGCACTCTGGGAGGCTGAGGCAAGAGGGTTGCTTGAGCTCAGGAGTTTGAGACCAGCCTGGGCAACATAGTGAGACCTCGTCTCTTCAGAAATAAAAAAAAAAAAAAAAAAATAGCCAGGTGTGGTGGTGCACACCTGTAGTCCTAGCTACTCAGGAGGCTGAGGAGAAAGAATCACCTGAGCCCGGGAGGTCAAGGTTGCGGTGAGCCATGATTGTGTCCCTGCACTCCAGCCTGGGTGACAGAGTGAGACCAAAACTCAAAAAAAAAGTTTGTATTATTATAATGTAATATAAATGCTTATGTTAGCATTTCCACTCATTGGAAAATACAGCAATCACTGTTAAGTTTAATTCTCAAAGCAATTCTACTGTAAATAACTTAGGACTAAATGAATTGCTGAAGTAATTTATTTTGTCATCGCCAAATCTTTGAAGTGAATATCTTCAACCTCGTGGTTATGTGTATTAAACAACAACTTAAATCTTCTAGAAAGAATATAGATGCAGTTAAAAGTGGAGAAATGTGATCTCTGTGGTCTTTTTTCCCGTCTAACCAGAAATAAATGACCACCAGGTAGAGAGCATCAAGAAGAAAGGACGTGAGCCGGGCTTGGTGGCTCAGCCTATAATCCCGCGCTTTGGGAGGCTGAGGGGAGTGGATTACCTGAGCCCACGGGTTCGAGACCCACCTGGGCAACTTGACGAGATCTCATCTCTACAATAAATCAAAAAAAAAAAATTAGTCGGGTGTGGTAGCGCACGCCTGTAGTTCCAGCTACTCGGAAGGCTGAGGCGGAAGGATCGCCGGAGCCCAGCAGGTCGAGGCTGCGGTGGCTGGGAGCGGCCACTGCACTCCAGTCTGGGTGACAGAGTGAGACTCCAATTCAAAAAAAAAAAAAAAAAAAGAAGAAAGGACGTGACCCCAAACACCTGTGCCCTAACTGGCCTGTTGCTGCTTCCCAGTGGGCTCCGTTATTCCCTCAGACATCTTGCTGACCCTGCAGCCAGCACCACTGCCCTTTCCCACACAAGCACAAGCTCCTCTCAGACCTAGGTCCCTCAGAGGCCACAGCCCATTGTATTTAGTTTGCAAGAGCTGGCTGTAATACATTGTTCCAGAGTGGGTGGTTTAAAACAACAGACATTTGTCCTCTCATAATTCTGGAGTCTAAAAGTCGAAATCAAGGGATCAGCAGAGTTAATTCCCTCTTAGAGGCTCTGTTCCCTGTCTCTGTCCTGGTTCTAGTGTGGCTGGTCATCCTTGGCTTGGTGATACGTCACTCCAATCTCTGTCTCTGTCTTCACATAGTGTTCTCCCTGTGTGTGTGTGTGTGTGTCTCTGTGTCTTTATATGGCCTTTTTTTTTTTTTTTTTGAGTTGGAGTCTCACTCTGTCGCCCAGACTGGAGTGCAGTGGCCGCTCCCGGCCACCGCAGCCTCGACCTGCTGGGCTCCGGCGATCCTTCTGCCTCAGCCTTCCAAGTAGCTGGAACTACAGTGTGCGCTACCACACCCGGCTGATTTTTTTATTTATTGTAGAGATGAGGTCTCACTGCCCAGGCGGGTCTCGAACCCGTGTGGCCTTTTTTTTTTTTTGAGTCGGAGTCTCACTCTGTCACCCAGGATGTGGCATAATCCCAGCTCACCCATAGCCTCAGCCTCCTGGGCTCAGGCAATCCTTCCACCTCAGTCTCCCAAGGAATTGGGACTACAGGCACAGGCCACCATGCCTGGCTAATTTTTGTATTTTTTGTAGAGACAAGGTCTCACTATGTTGCTCTCACTGGTTTCGAACCTGGGTTCGAGCAATTCACACATGACCTTCTTATAAGGACATCACGACCCACTGTCATCCAGTGTGACCTCATTTTACCAAATTCCATCTGCAAAGACCCTATTCTTGAAATAAGGTGGCATTCTGAGGTTCTGGGTGGCTGTGACATTGGGCATGGACGCTATTTTATCCAGTCCCAAAACGTTCAAACATTCCCCATTTTAGCCATCACCAATGACAGCAGTTGGGTTATCCCTAAGAGCTTATATACCCCTTTATCATGAGAAATAAAGACAAGGGAAGAAGTCGAGAATAGGAAGGCTTTAAACTCAAACTTTGTCAAAATCCCTTTGACTAAGGCCCAGTCTCATGCAGAGGCCCCAGAAGAACATGGACGAAGATTCTGCTGACTTCTCTGTTGCCTGGAGAAAACAGGAGTGGTTTTTCATGGGAGGAAACATTCTAAGACACAGACAATGATGATTCCTCCTGGAAACATCAGGGCTAGATAGCAGTTAATTTAGGCAAGAAAACAGTGCAAAGGATATTGCACAATCTCGAAAATGGTCTTTAACAAGCATTCTTAAGGATGTGGGGGAACGCTTATGCTGTAATAGTAAACAACAACAACAAAGCCAGGATTCAAAACTGTATTTGCAACATGAGCTCAACTGTACAATAAAGAGGAAACATTCCCAGGAAATAAGGTGCCAGCTGTGAGGTGGGGCAATGGAGGCAGAAGACCCTTGCCTCTTTTTTTTTTTTTTTTGAGTTGGAGTCTCACTCTGTCGCCCAGACTGGAGTGCAGTGGCCACTCCCGGCCACTGCAGCCTCGACCTGCTGGGTTCCGGCGATCCTTCTGCCTCAGCCTTCCAAGTAGCTGGAATTACAGGCATGCGCTGCCACGCCCGGCTGATTTTTTGATTTATTGTAGAGATGAGGTCTTGCTGCCTAGGTAGGTCTTGAACCCACGGGCTCAGGTAATCCACTCACCTCAGCCTCCCAAAGGCGCGGGATTATAGGCTGAGCCACCGAGCCCGGCTGACCCTTGCCTTTTATTCTATGTGCTTCTGTATTGTTTGAACTCCCTCCCCCATGATAATGTAGTACTTTGATTTATTTTTATTTTTATTTTAGACTTGTGGGTACATGTTAGGATTGTTATATAAGTAAATTGTGTGCAGGTGAGACCTGGGCTTCTAGCAAGCTTTCTCTCCCCTGGTAGCAGACATGGTACCCAGTGGGTGATTGTGTGCCCCTGTTCCCCCTTCTGCCCTCCCCCCATTAGCAGTGCCCAGCGTTTGCTGTTCCTGTCTTTGTGTGCACATGCCCACTGTTTAGGGCCCGCTTATGAGTGAGAAATTGAAGTATTCAGTTTTTTGTTTCTGTAATAGCTTACTTAGAATCATGGTCTCCAGCTGCATCCATGTTGCTGCACAGGACATGATTTTGTTCTTCTTTATGACTGTGTAATATTCTATCATGTATATGTATCACATTTCTTTATCCAGTCCACTTTTGATGGGTATCGGGTTGGTTCCATGTTTTTGCTATTGTGAATAGTGCTACAATAAACATATGTGTGCAGGTGTCTTTTTGGTAGAGCGATTTATGTCCCTCTGTGTATATTCCCAAAAGCGGACTTGCTGGATCATATGGAAGCTCAATTTTTAGTTCTTTGAGAAATCACCACAATGCTTTCCACAAAGTTTGAACTAGCTTACATTCCTACCAACCATATAGAATCATTCCCTTTTCTATGCAGACTCAACAACACCTGGTGTTTTTTGACTTTTGACATCCTGACTGGTATGAGATGGTATCTCATTGTAGTTTTGATTTACATTTATCTGATGATTTGTGAGGCTGAGCATTTTTTCATATGTTTGTTGGCTGTTTGTACATCTTCCTTTGAGAAGTGTCTGTTCATGTCCTTTGCCCACTTTTTAATGGAGTTGTTTTTTCCTGTCAATTAG
This sequence comes from Carlito syrichta, assembly GCF_000164805.1. Lineage (NCBI taxonomy): Eukaryota > Metazoa > Chordata > Mammalia > Primates > Tarsiidae > Carlito > Carlito syrichta. The sequence goes on along the minus strand of NW_007246633.1, from coordinate 485,001 downwards.
TTTGAGTTCCTTGTAGATAGGCCTTTGTCGGATGCATAACTTGTAAATATTTTTTCCCATTCTGTGGGCTGTCTCTTAACTCTCTTGAAGGTTTTCTTTGCTATGCAAAAACTTTTTAGCTTAATAAGGTCAATCTTAGCTCTTGCTGCTTTTACTTTTGAGAACTTGGCCATGAATTCATTGCCTATAATGTAGTACTTTAAAAAATAACTTCTTATTTGAGCATCGTTTTAGATTTACAGAAGAATTGTAAGTTGATAGAGGGAGTTCCCATATACTTGGTACCCAGTTTTGCCTATTGTTAACACCTTACATTTGTTGCAAGTAATGAAACAATACTGATATATTATTAATAATGTCCATACTTTAATGGGATTTGTCAGGTGTTTTTCTAGTGTCCTTTTTCTGTTCCAGAATACTACATTAAATTTAGTGGTCATGTCTCCTTAAGCTCCTTTAGATTATAACATTTTCTCAGACTTTCTTTGCTTTTGATGACCTTGACACTGTGGCCCAGGTTGGAGCGCAGTGGCATGATCACAGTTTACTGCAGCCTCCACCTCCTAGACTCAGTTGATCCTTCCACCTCAGCCTCCTGAGTAGCTGGAACTACAGGCACAAAACACACCCAGCTACTTTTTTGATTTTTTGTAGAGACAGGGTCCCACTATGTTGCCTGGACTGGTCTCGAACTCCTGGGCTCAAGCAATCCTCCTGCCACAGCCTCCCAAAGTGCTGGGATTACAGGCATGAGCCACTGCACCCATCCGAAATATATATATATATACATATTTTTTTTGAGTTGGAGTCTCACTCTGCCGTCCAGACTGGAGTGCAGTGGCCACTCCCGGCCACTGCAGCCTCGACCTGCTGGGGCTCCAGTGATCCTTCCACCTCAGCCTTCCAAGTAGCCGGAATTACAGGCATGTACTACCATGCCTGGCTGATTTTTTTATTTATTGTAGAGATGAGGTCTCGCCTGCCCAGGCAGGTCTCGAACCCTCGGGCTCAGGCAATCCACTCACCTCAGCCTCCCAAAGGCGTGGGATTACAGGCTGAGCCACCGAGCCTGGCATCAAAATATATTTTTTAACAGAATTATACCCCAAAATTGTTTGACTGTGGATGGTGAATTATGGGGGGAGGAGTTCTAGATATTTTTCTTTGTAGTTTTCTGTGCAAAAAAGCATACAATATATATTTATACTTTTAAAAACTTATTTTAAAATTACTACTGAAAATGCCCAAGAATTACTACTGAAAATGCCTGACTGTGGGGGCAGGGGAGGGAGGGAGGGAGAAGTCCTGGACCGGGTCTGGCCTGCGTGGGAGGAGCAAGTGTCAGAGTGATGGGAAACACACCAGACCCCGGCTGCATGCTGGGGGCCGTCAAGATTACTAATGGCAGGACAGAAAGTAACAGCAACAAGAGGAGAGTGAGGGCCGGGCTGGGAGACAGCTCTAATGAGAACATCGAGATGCCTTCCAGGCGAAAGGGTAGCCCCGAAATGTAAGCAAGCCTGGAGCCGAGATTAGTTATAGCCAAATAAGTCATGCAGGCTTCAGAGGGCGCTGGCAGCTGCGTGGACGCATGGGGCACCTCTGCGTCTCTGAAGCCAGCAGCGTGAGGCTTTGTATAAATACTGACTTTTTAGGGAAGACACAGAGGAGCCGCTCTCTTTTTCCACTGGAGGGATTAAGAGGAGTTTATTGATTTTTAAACAGGCTGTTTCTAATCAGGGCTTATTTTAGATCTAATAAGGCTCTTATTTTTTTTAATTGGGTACAGAGAAGGGGATTCAATGTCAATCTCTGGGTAAAGTATTTTAATTGTTTTGGAAGATGTTACATTGAAACTAAGATTGTAAGTCACATGTGAATCCCAGGGCACTGGTCCCACAAGGATACTCTGTTAGAATAAGGGCCAGCCTTGGGCAACACTGCGAGACTTCTATCTCTATAAAAAATAAGAAATTAGCTAGGCACAGTGATACATGACTCTAGTCCCAGCTACTCGAGAGACCTAAGATGGAGAATGGCTTGAGCCCAGGAGGTTGAAGCTGTGGTGAACTACGACCATGCCACTGCACTCCAACTTCAGTGACTGAGTGAAACTCTGTCTAAAAAAATAAAAATAAAACAACAACAACAAAGGAACAAGAGGAGACTCACCCAGTGTGTCTCCCAGCTCTTTGTCCAGTATGAAAAATGGCTGGGCAGATGGGTTAATGTCCACATAATGGGGAACATGATACAAACTTACAGAGAAAGTAGTCTTTTGGTTACCATTGGCAAACTTCTATACATCCTTCAAGACCCAAATCAAATGTTCTGTGGAGTCTCCTCTAATTCTCTCAGGCATTATAGTAGCTCTGACCTCTGTTTCCACTATGAAATGTTGTAGTTATTCTAATTATTGTATTTATCACATTATCCTGCAATCATTAATCTCTGGTTCTGCTTCTCCCATAGACTATGTCTTAGAGAGCAGAGACTATGACTTATGCACACTGTGTATTCCTTTTTTCTTCAAAGTTGCTCAGTTATTAGAATAGTGCCATCACTCAATAAAAAAATGCTCCTTCCTTAATAACTCACTAACCGTATTTCTCTAGCCCTGGTTTACCTTCACATTTAATCTTCGCATGTGCATCTAGTCAGTTCATGATTTTCTAACTTTATTAGAGTTAGCTGCTGAGCACTTCCTATGGGTTTAAGACTGCACTAGATATAAAAGTCCTTGAGCTGGGTGCGGTTGCTCATGTCTGTAATCCCAGTGACTTTGGAGGCTGAGGTGGGAGAATCACTTGAGCCCAGGAGTCTGAGGCTGCAGTGAGCTATGACTGTGCCACTGGACTCCAGCCTGCGTGACAGAGCAAGATCCTGTCTCTAAAACAAAACAGAAACAAAACCAAAAAAATTCTGTGCAAGGTTATGTAATCTTCTGCTGTGTAGCACTTAATCTTTAAAGAGATACGTTATATAAAAATGTTAAACAACTAGAGGCCAGTGGGAGGCCGAGGCAAGAAGATTGCCTGAACCCAGGGGTTTGAGACCAACCTGGGCAACTCGGCAAGACATTATCTCTATAATAAATTAAAAAATTAGCTGGGGTGGCATGTGCCTGTGGTTTCAGCTACTCAGAAGGCTGAGGTAGAAGGATTGCCCGAGCCTAGCAGGTCGAGGCTGTGGTGATCGTGAGCATGCCACTGTACTCCAGCCTGGAGTGCGACTTCAACTCCCTCCAAAACATTAGAGAACAACATAAAGTATGTAATTATTATTATTTTTTTTTTTTTGAGTTGGAGTCTCACTCAGTCACCTAGACTGGAATGCAGTGGCCTCTCCCAGCCACCGCAGCCTTGCCTGCTGGGCTCCGGCGATCCTTCCGCCTCAGCCTTCCAAGTAACCGGAATTACAGGCATGCGCGCTACCACGCCTGGCTGATTTTTTAATTTATTGTAGAGATGAGGTCTCGCTGCCCAGGTGGGTCTCGAACTCGCAGGCTCAGGCAATCCACTCACCTCAGCCTCCCAAAGGCGCGGGATTACAGGCTGAGCCACCGAGCCCAGCAAGTAGGTAATTATTAACAGAAATAATTCTTGGTCAATACCCTAGGTCTGTTAAAGGTAGTGCTTGGTGTGGGCTGAAGAAGGGGCGGGATAGCGGGCTGGGGTCCTCAGAGAGGGTTTTCTGGAGAACTCAGGTGTCGAAGCTGGGACTGTTGGCCAGGCGGAAGAAATGGGGGAGAGTGCCTCAGCCCTCAGGGTGGCCTCCAAGGTGGATGGAGCACGATGAGGAGGGGACAGTGAAGAGAACTACAGTTTGGAGTCTTTGGGGTCCACACACGAGCTGTAGTGCAGGCCTGGGGTGACATCATGGACACTCCTGACCAACGAGAGGCCAAGTGCTGAGTGAGCAGGCCTGACGTCAGAAGCTGGCCATGATCCGAGTCTAGCTGGGGTGAGGGTTATCGCCTTCTTGGGCAGGTTGCGGGGGCCTTGGGAATATGGTCTGTATAACCAAAGGGGATGGAGTTGGGGGGCACGGCAACTGGCGAGGACCAGAAAGCTGTAGAACACCACTGGTAAATGTGTCCCCACCCCTGCTGACCCACTGTCCTGTCCTCTCCAAGAGCAGGTTCACCCCCTAAAGCGCCTGAAGGCCCCGAGTTGTTCCTGAACTAACAAGGGCCACTAGGAAGGTGATGCCCCCAGAGGGGAAAACTTCAGAGTTGGGCATTAAAGCAGCAGCAGGCACCTGGAAAGGCCCTTGGTGAGCAGCCTCCTCTCTCTGAGGCTTAATCTCATTTGTAAAACCCCAATGTTCTCATCTTCAACCTCATCTTCTTTTCTTCATTGACAAGTAAAAACTGTGTACATTCATGGTGTAAAACACGGTGTTTTGGTATGTCTGTATAAGCTCTGGAATGGTTAACTCGGGCCAATTCACATGCGCATTAACTCACATACTTACCATTTGTGTGTGTGTGTGTGTGTGTGTGTGTGTGTGTGTGTGTGTGGTGATAACACTTAAAACCCACTCTCTGAGCCGGGCTTGGTGGCTCAGCCTGTAATCCCACACTTTGGGAGGCTGAAGTGAGTGGATTGTCTGAGCCCGCGGGTTCGAGACCCGCCTGGGCAACTTGGTGAGACCTCATCTCTACAATAAATCAAAAAATTAGCCGGTCCTGGTAGCGCGTGCCTGTAGTTCCAGCTACTTGGAAGGCTGAGGCGGAAGGAACCCCGGAGCCCAGCAGGTCAAGGCTGCGGTGGCCGGGAGCTGCACTCCAGTCTGGGCGACAGAGTGAGATTCCAACTCAAAAAAAAAAAAAAATCCACTCTCTCTGAGTGATCTTCAAGTTGGCAGCATGATGTTACGAACTGTAGTTATCATAATGTACAACAGGTCTCTTGAACTTATTCCTCCCGTCTGAAATGCTGTGTCCTTACACCACCATCTCCCCAGTCATTCTGCCTGTCAGCTGTCGGGACATAAAGCTAATGAGTCCGCTTGGCTGTAGGACACTCACCAGGCTCACTCTGGTATGTGGATGGTGGCAGCCAAGAGTGATTTTTTTTTTATTTTTTGAGTTGGGTCTCACTCTATCACCCAAGTTGAAATGCAGTGGCATGATCACAGTTCACCACTGTCTCGACCTCCAGGCCTCAAGCAGTCCTCCCTCCTCAGCCTCCCAAACAGCTGTGACTAGAGGTATGTGCCACCATGCCTGGCTAATTTTTTTTATTTTTTATTTTTAGAGACAAAGTCTTGCTATGTTGCCCAGGCTGATCTCAAAGTATGAGGATCCTCAAGCAATCCTCTTACTCAGCCTCCCAAAGTGCTGGGATTACAGGTGTGAGCCACCATGCCTGGCAGATCATGGTGAGCATTTAATCTCAGTGTGGCCCTATCAGCCTCATGGTGACCCAGGGCAGACATACAGCTAGGACTCAATCTGAGAGGGGATGAATTTGGAGGCATGTCTGGATGCAGAGCGGCTCTGGAAGCTGGATCGCCTTTCTGTCCACTCAGGAGCAGGTGCTCATTGGTTTCCTCTCTACTACTGATTCACCAAATCCCCTTTGAACACCTACTGTGTGCCAGACCCTGGGAAAGTGCTGGGGAAAGCAGCTTGGTCTCTGTCCTTCTGTGTGTCATTTGGCTTCTACTCTGTCCCTAACTGCTCAGCTCTCTGTGCAGGCTTAAAGTCAGTAGGCTTTGTTTGCAAGTGTCTGACTGACACCCAGTGCAAAGTAGCTGAAGTGAAGGAAGCCATTAGGGGCTCCCAGTGTAAATCATCCACAGAAAGGCAGGGGTGGGCAGGGAAGGTGGAGGAGGCAGTGGGGAATGAGGCTGGCTTTGGGATCAACTGGACCTAGCTTACCAGACAGAAGGTTGTGGTTTAAAAATAGGTGCAGGCCAGGGGCAGCGGCTCACACCTGTAATCCTACCACTTTGGGAAGCTGAGGCAGGAGTACTGCTTGAGCCCAGGAGTTAGAGACCAGTCTGGGCAACATAGCGAGAACTCATTGCTCCAAAAAAAAAAAAAAGAAAGAAAGAAAGAAAAAAAGAAAAGCCGGGCTAATTTTTAAAATTAAAAATTAATTTTTAGGCCAGACACGGTGGTTCACGCTTATAATCCCAGCACTTTGGGATTATCTCTAAATAAATCAAGAACAATTAGCCTGGCATGATGGCGCATGCCTGTAGTTCCAGCTACTTAGAAGATGAGGTGGAAGGATTGCCTGAATCCAGCAGGTTAAGGCTGTGGTGGCCATGAGCATGCCACTGACTCCAGCCTGGGCCACAGAGTGAGACTCCAACTAAAAAATAATAATAATTTTTAATTTAAAATTGAATTTAAATTTTAAAAATAAAATTTAATTTTAAAAATTAGTGTGCATCTGTAGTCCCAGCTCCTTGGGAGGCTGAGGCAGAAGGAACACTTGAGCCCATGAGGTTGCAGTGTGCCACGATCATGCCACTGCACTCCAGTCTAGGTGACAGAGTGAGATTCTGACACACACACACAAAAAAATAGCTGCAGGCATCCTCTTCCAAAGAAAAGGCTTAGCCTGAGCCGGCTCGGTGGCTCAGCCTGTAATCCCGTGCCTTTGAGAGGCTGAGGTGAGTAGATTGCCTGAGCCCGTGGGTTCGAGACCTGCCTGGGCAACTTGGCGAGACCTCGTCTCTACAATAAATCAAAAAAATTAGCCCGGTGTGGTAGCGTGCGCCTGTAGTTCCAGCTACTTGGAAGGCTGAGGCGGAAGGATCGCCGGAACCCAGCAGGTGAGGCTGCGGTGGCCGGGAGCGGCCACTGCACTCCAGTCTGGGCGACAGAGTGAGACTCCAACTCAAAAAAGAAAAAAAAGGCTTAGCCTGGAGTCCTGGGAAGAACATTCCTCAGGCAGCAGGATTCCTTTTCTGCTCCCATATCTGCCTGTTATGAACCGTGTGACGGCGTTGATAGCATTGCTAAGGCTTCGTCAGCGAAATGGGCATAAAAACCAGCTCCTGGCCGGGCTCGATGGCTCAGTGTGTAATCCCAGCACTTTGGGAGGCCGAGGCGAGTGAATTGCCTGAGCCCGCGGGTTCAAGACCTGCCCGGGCAACTTGGTGAGAACTCGTCTCTACAATAAATCAAAAACTAGCCAGGTATGGTAGTGCGTGCCTGTAGTTCCAGCTACCTGGAAGGCTGAGGCGAAAGGATCGCCGGAACCCAGCAAGTTGAGGCTGCGGTGGCTGGGAGTGTGTCACTGCACTCCAGTCTGGGCTACAGAGTGAAACTCCAACTCAAAAAAAGAACAAACAAAAACCCAGCTCCTGTTCTACCTCAGAGTTATTCTGGGCAACAAGCGAGTCTGTGTTTGTGGAAGTGTTTTGGAGACTGCCAGGTGCCATAGAAATGCCCACTGAGATCACTCTACAAATATCTGCAAATTAACAGTGTGTGTTCATCTACATGCCTTGCAGCTATTCCTCTCTTCACAGAGACTTTAAAAATTCTTTTCTGCCCAGCACGGTGGCTCACGTCTATAATCCCTAGCAGGCTAAGGTGAGAGGATTGCCTGAGTCTAGGGGTTTGAGACCAGCCTGGGAAACTTGGTGAGACCTCATCTCTACAATAAATCAAAAAACTAGCTGGGTGTGGTGGTGTGTGCCTGTAGTTCCAGCTACTTGGAAGACTGAGGCAGTAGGATTGCCTGAGCTCCAACAGACCGAGGCTGCGGTGGCCATGAGCGTGCCACTGCATTCCAGCCTGAGTGACAGAGTGAGACTCCAACTAAAAAAAAAATTTCTTTTATTTTTATATATGTAAGGGGTACAAGTGAAGCTTTCATTTAAAAAAAAGTTGGTTTTTTTTGAGTCAGTGTCTCACTCTATTGCCCAGGCTGCAGTGCAGTGGCATGCTTACAATGATCAGGGCTCACTGCAGCCTCGACCTCCTGGGCTCAGGCAATTCTTCCACCTCAGCCTCCTGAGTAGCTGGGACTACAGGCATGCACTACCACGCCCGACTAATTTTTAAATTGTTTTATAGAGACAACATCTCACTTGTTACCCAGGCTGGTGTTGAATTCCTGGCTTCAAGCAATCCTTCCTCAGTCTTCCAAAGTAATGTTGGGATTACAGGTATGAACTGCAGGGCCTGACCCCCTTTCCTAATAGTTTATGTTTTTTGGGTTTTTTTTGAGTTGGAGTCTCACTCTGTCGCCCAGACTGGAGCGCAGTGGCCGCTCCCGGCCAATCCTTCCACCTCAGCCTTCCAAGTAGCTGGAACTATAGGCACGTGCTATCACGCCTGGCTAATTTTTTTTATTTATTGTAGAGATGAGGTTTCGCCAAGTTGCCCAGGCGGGTCTCGAACCTGCAGGCTCAGGCAATCCACTCGGCCTCCCAAAGTGCGGGATTACAGGCTGAGCCACTGAGCCCGGCAAGTTTAATTACATTTTAATGACATCCTCTCCCCACAACGAATATTGTTCAAAGGAGAACCTCATCTGACAGATATTTATGGAAATGACTTCTGAAAACTAAGAGTACAAGTTATTGTGAGGGAACAGAGGAAGCCTGTTCCTGAGGTAACAGAATTCTCCCCTGAATAGTCCCAAGGTCTGCATTTGGACAACCCAGAGCATGGCAGGGGAAGAGGGTAAAAGGAAAAATGGTCATATCTGTTTCCGTTAAAAAATGAAATGAAGCCGGGCTCGGTGGGTCAGCCTGTAATCCCAGCGCTTTGGGAGGCAGAGGTGAGTGAAGTGCCTGAGCCCGCGGGTTCGAGACCCGCCTGGGCAACTTGGTGAGACCTCATCTCTACAATAAATCAAAAAACTACCTGGGCGTGGCAGCGCTCGCTTGTAGTTCCAACTTCTTGGAAGGCTGAGGCGGAAGGATCACGGGAGCCCAGCAGGTCGAGATGGCTGGGAGCGGCCACTGCACTCCAGTCTGAGTGACAGAGTCTCCAACTCAAAAACAAAACAATGAAATGTGCTAGGCACAGTGGCTGATGTTTGTAATCCCAGCCCTTTGAAGACTGAGGCAGGAGGATCACTTGAGGCCAGGAGTTCAAGGACAGACTGGGCAATATAGAGAAACCTTGTCTCTATTTATGTTTTTATTTTTATTTTTATTTTTTTTGAGTTGTAGTCTCACTCTGTCGCCCAGACTGGAGTGCAGTGGCCGCTCCTGGCCACCGCAGCCTCGACCTGCA
>NW_007246633.1:469625-475767 GCF_000164805.1 Carlito syrichta | reverse complement strand
AGGTCTTGCCAATTTGCCCAGGCGGGTTTCGAACCCCTGAGCTCAGGCAATCTTCTTGTCTCCACCTCCCAAAGTGCTGGGATTACAGGCATGAGCCACTACACCCAGGTGTATGTGTTTTAAGTTACACTATTGTTGAAAGTATAGGAAAATGACACACTTTACATTAATATGGAATTGAAGACCAGAGCCTAGATACAAGGCTGTGGTATTTTAACTCAATAATATCACTCTAAGTTGAGTGATATTACTAGAAGAGCCCCAAAAGACTTTTGTTTTATAGATGAAGAAACAGAATGGGGCCCCAGAGAACATAAATGCCTTGTTCAAGTTCACTGAGTCACTTAGTGGATGAGGACCAGAACTTCGGTTTGTTATCTCCATTTTCAGTGCTCACTTACCACAGTACCAGCCAGCATCAGGCAAAAAACCAAAACCAAAGCAAAGCACTTTCTTGATCTATCCTGACTTTGCAGTTCAGGATTGAAGTGACTCTATCAAGTCAGGAAAAGCTAATTGTATTTACTCTAAATTGGCAGCTTTTCAGCTGGGAGTGGTGCCTCATGTGTGTTATCCCAGCACGTTGGGAGGCTGAGGTGGGAGGATTGCTTGAGTCCAGGAGTTTGAGACCAGCCTGGGCAACATAGAGAGAACTTGTCTCTAGGAAAAAATTTTAAAAGATTAGCTGAGCATGGTGGTGCACACTTGCGGTCCCAGCTACTCAGGAGGTTGAGTCATGAGGATCACGATCACATGTGTTCAGGAGGTTAAGGCTGCAGTAAGATGGTATCCTGCCACTGTGCTGTAGCCTGGGTGACAGAGTAAGACATCTTACGCTGTCTCAAACAAAAAGAAATACACACACACTTAAGTTGGGGGTCTCCCTGTTTCCCAGGCTGGAGAGCAGTGATTTGATCATGGCTCACTGCAACCTTGACCTCCTGAACTCAGGTGATCCTTCTACGATAGCCTCCCGAAGTAGCTGGGGATTATAGTCGTGCACCACCAGGCCTGGCTAATCTTTTTTATTTTATTCTAGAGACAAGGTCTCGCTATGTTGCCCAGGCTGGTGTCAAACTCTTAGGCTCAAGTAATCCTCCTGCCTTGACTTTCCAAATTGTTGGAATTACAGCATGAACCACCATGCCCGGCCTATTTCCTATTATTCTAAATATCTTTTTTTTTTGAAGTGTAGTCTCACTCTGTCGCCCAGACTGGAGTGCAGTGGCCGCTCCTGGCCACCGCAGCCTCGACCTGCAGGGCTCCGACGATCCTTCCGCCTCAGCCTTCCGAGTAGCCGGAATTACAGGCCTGCGCTACCATGCCCGGCTGATATTTTGATTTATTGTAGAGATGAAGTCTTGCTGCCCAGGCGGGTCTCGAACCCGCGGGCTCAGGCAATTCACTCACCTCAGCCTCCCAAAACGCGGGATTACAGGCTGAGCCACCGAGCCCAGCTACCTTGTCTCTATTTTAAAAAATTTAAAAATTAACTGTATGTAGTGGTGCATGCCTGTAGTTGCAGCTACTCGGGAGGCTGAGGTGGAGGGATCACCTGAGCCCAGGATGTCCAGGCCACAGTGAGTCCTGATTGTGCCACTGCACTCCAACTTGGGCGATAGAGCGAGACCCCAATTCAAAAAAAGAAAGAAAGAAATGATGCTGTAAACTCTCCCAGAGTTAGAACAGAATCTTGATGCCCCCAACAGCATAAATTAATGCCCTTGTGTGTGTCTAAGTGTACAGTTCGACCAAGCTGTTGGAGCAGTACACGATGATCTGTAATGAGCAAATGAAACGACAGCAAGAGCACATGGGGATTTTGGAGATGAGAAGCCAGCGGCAGGCTTTGCTTCTGCCAAGCTCCTGAGGTGCCCTCCTCAACTTCCTTCTTCCCAGGAGCTGAAGGAGAGCCATTCAGAAGGCTGGGGAGCTGCTTGGGAAAGGCTGGCAGGGGGTGGCGAGGAGAGACTCTGGGCTCAAGAGGGAAATGCCACCGCTGGGTTTTGGGACAGCAGGATGGTGTGGATCCTTCTCCTCTATGTCCCTTTCTCTCCGGCTGGAACTAAGGCCCTGACTCCCTCGCTCCTGGATGCCTCCCACTGTTGCTGACTGCAGAGTCCCTCCGCTCCGCATGACTGCCTAGCAATGTCTCCTCTGGGGTCATCCAGCTACATCTTCTCCTGCTTCCCAGGGCCCATTTCATTATGAGATAAATCAAGTTCTTCAGCCCGGCCTCTATGGGCCTTCAGCTTCCCTCCTGACTTCACCACCTCATGCCCCAGTTTACAGGTCTCTGTGGGTCCTGTGTTGCCTCAGTGCACCTGTTTATGCTCTTCTCTTTGCTTGGAATCTCTTTTCAAAGTTTAGGTCAGGTATCTTGTCCTCAAGGAAGATGCACACAAGACATACACACACTCAGACACACACACAGACACACATACTGAGACACACACTCAGATGCAAACCTGCTCAGACACACATTTAGACATACACAGACACACACATGTACACACTGACACTTAGCCACATGCAGACACTCGGCCCACAGAGACACACATGTAGACACACATGGAGACATGGACACACACTCACACTGTACTATGCCACCCCCCAGGCTTGGTTAACGCCCCTACTCTGGGCTCTCACATTACCCAGACCTCTGTCGCTGCACTGACCAGCTCTTACTGACAAATCTGTCCTCCCACCTCAATGATAAATCCTTCCTGATCAAAGACCATGTCCTTTGCAATCTTAAACAGCCCCGCCAACCTCACACCCTGTCTAGCTCATAATGGACCATCAGTCAAGTTTTGCTAGGCTGAACCAAATAATTATTCCGAGGAAAGTCAGAAGGACTGGGAAATGGAATGGTTTCCCTGTGACCAAATCTGAACTGTATCCTCCTCTCCAAATCCATGGGCAAGCGTAGGTTACCGCAAGCTTTGTAGAAAAGAATATGGCTCTTGATGCTAACTGCATCAGCCCACCCTTCAAGTCTCATTGTGCCCCTTAAAATACAGAAGAAGAAGAGGAGGAAGAGGAGGAGGAAGAGGAGGAGGAGGAGGAGGAGAAGGAGAAGAGGTTGTACTCCTAAAACTTAGCTATTAGCTGTTGACTTCAAGGCCTTTCGACAACTTGAGATATTCTGCAAAATAAACAGAGTTGATGCCACTTACAGGCAGCAAAAGGAAGCAGCAAAGAAATTTGCTAGGAGCCTCATTCAGCACTTACCTCACCTCATTTATCTCCTGGATTAAAATTCTTTGAATGTAGGAGCTATGTCTGATTTTGTTGTTTGTTTTTTGTGGCTCACTCTGTCACCCAAGTTGGAGTGCAGTGGCACAATCGCGGTTCACCACAGCCTCAACCTACTGAGCTCAGGCAATCCTTCCATCTCAACTTCCCAAGTCGTTGAGACTACAGGTGTGCACCACCACACCCAGCTAATATTTTTTATTGTTTGTGGAGATGAGGTCTCGCTATGTTGCCCAGGCTGGTCTTGAATGGGCTTAAGCGATTCTCCCACCTTGGGCTCCCAAAGTGTTGGGATTACAGGTGTGAGCCACCACACCTGGCCACGATTATTCCTCTTATTTCCCACAGCTCCCACAGAATGCATTCAGTATGTCTGGCAAGGTATTTGAGAAGACAGAATAGCATGGCTTGTGGGCCCTATGGGTTTTCCAGAGGAAGAACAAAACATGTAACTTGGAATTGTGTTGAAACCTTCAAATGTATGTGACATGATCTATGTGAATTGCAGGAACTCAGCTGTGTTTCTGTTTGCTCCCCACAGTCAGCCTCCAGAGCCCAGTCGCCCGTGTCGCTGTGCAGTTATGAACACAGGCCCTGGGACTTGGCCAGAATCCCAATTCTGTCACGCACTGTCTGTGCCACCCTGGCTTGGTCTCTTGAGCCTCAGTGTCCTCGTCTGTAAAAGAGGATGATGATATTCAGGGAAGTTACAGAGCACTTAGCATGGTGTTAGGAGCAGAAAATGTATTTATGACAGTTGCTCTTCATTCATATTCTTGTTATGTAGGTCTCATTTAAAATGAGAGCAGAGTTTCCAAATTATAGCAGAATAGTATTATAGTATTGGTGGGTTTGGGTTTTCTGTTTGTTTGTTTGTTTGTGGAGTCAGATTCTCACTCTGTCGCCCAGTCGGGAGTGCAGTGGCATGATCACAGCTCACCACAGCCTCAACCTCCTAGGCTCAGGTGATCCTTCCACCTCAGCCTCCCGAGTAACTGGGACTACAGGCATATACCACCGTGCCCGGCTAATTGTTTTTCTTTATTTTTGTAGAGACAAAGTCTTGCTATGTTGACCAAGCTGGTCTCAAACTCATGGGCTCAAGCGATCCTCCTGCCTCGGCCTCTCAAAGTGCTGGGATTATAGGTGTAAGCCACCGTATCCAGCCAGGTTTGGGAATTTGAAGAGAGAAGTATGTATAATGGGAGAAATCTTCTTTGACTATAAGTAGGGACAAAAAAACCCCAAACAAACAACAAATTATTAAAGTGACATGTTGATACTCGAGACTGGTGCAGAGGCAGGATGCTTCCTTGGCAAAACAGGCAGGTAGGGAAGGCAAGTCTGGGCAGGATACAGATGTGTCTGGTCACTTACAGAGGGGTCAGCAGGTTCCCACTGGGAGATGGAGACGCAGCCCAGGAGATCCAGGCAACAGGTGATCCTCTGAGTGTGGCTCATGGTGACCTGTCCAGAATTCCTGCTGCCAGGAAGAGAGACCAGCAAGAATGCCACAGGCAGCAAGAACTACATGGAAGCTCCGTGTGTCAGCCATGATGAAGCCCTTGGCTTCTTCCTGAGACTCAGGCACCCCCACTCCTCTAGGGAATAGGCAGCTGGGACCAAGATGGGAATCCAGGGGTCAGCTGGCTGACCCAGGGTCCCTAAACCTCACAGGAAGGGGTTTAACCATTTAATCACTTCCTGTCTGAGCGCTGGTTCTGGAACCTGCAGTTTTGGTAAAAAGGGAGGATGTCAGTCATGAGAGTTGGGGGAAATCGGGAATGTGGGATGGAACCACACACGCTGCTGAACCCAATAGACTAATGATCAGTGGTCGATGTTGGTGCACTGCTTTCCTTCCAGAAAAGTCTTAGTGCATACAGAGTGGAATAATAGACATAGGAGACTATAAAAGGTGGGAGGTTGGGAGGAGGTGAGGGGTGAAAAATAACATGTTGGGTACCATGTTCACTAGTCAGTGACAGGTATGCTAAAAGCCCAGACTTCACCATTACACAACAGATGCATGTAAGAGAGCTGTACTTAGCCAAGCATAGTAAACCCAGCACTTTGGGAGGCCGAGGCAGAAGGCTCGCTTGAGTTCGAGAGTTCGAGGTTACTGTGAGCTATAATTGTGCCACTGCACTCCAGCCTGGGTGACAGAGTTAGACCCTGTCTCAATTTTTTGTTAAAGGCTGGTGAAGGGGGCAAGAAAAACCTATGGGGGGTGGGGGAGCAAGCACGGAGGGGCAAAGGAGTTGATGGGGCAAGGAGGAGGGTGGGGGGGTGCCGGCACAAGCGATGCTGGGGCACCTCACAGGTGAGACGGTCACATGGGAACCTGCTCCATGAAATAACTCTTTTCAATCCAGGCCCAGCTTGGTTTGCTATTGGCCCACAAGTCACAACTCCAGGGGTGACTGCAGCCCTCATCTTTGAAGGCTCAAGCATCTGGGATCAGGAGGAAAAGCAAGAAAGTTTTTTTTTTTTTGAGTTGGAGTTTCACTCTGTCACCCAGGCTGGAGTACAGTGGCACACTCATGGCCACCCCAGCATCGACTGACAATCCTCTCGCCTCAGACTTCCAAGTAGCTGGAACTACTGGTGAAATTGAAAAAAAAAATTTATTGCTGGGCTCGGTAGCTCAGCCTGTAATCCCGCGCCTTGGGAGGCTGAGGTGAGTGGATTGCCTGAGCCCGCAGCTTCGAGATCTGCCTGGGTAACTTGGCGAGACCTCATCTCTACAATAAATCAAAAAATCAGCCGGGCGTGGTAGCGTGTGCCTGTAATTCCAGCTACTCGGAAGGCTGAGGCGGAAGGATCGCCGGAGCCCAGCAGGTCGAGGCTGCGGTGGCCAGGAGCGCCCACTGCACTCCAGTCC
>NW_007246633.1:467028-469605 GCF_000164805.1 Carlito syrichta | reverse complement strand
CTCAAAAAAAAAAAAAAAAATTATTATAGAGATGGGGTCTCGCCAAGTTGCGCTTGAACCCATGGGCTCAGGCAATCCACTCACCTCGGCCTCCCAAAGTGCTGGGATTACAGACTGAACCACTGAGCCTGGCCGCAAAAAAGGTTTTTGTTTTTGTTTATGTTTTTGTTTTGAGACAGAGTCTCACTCTATGGCCTAGGCTGGAGTACAGTGGCACGATCATGGCTCACCACAGCCTCAAACTCCTGGACTCAAGTGATCCTCCCTCCTTAGCCTCCCAAGTAGCTGGGACTACACATGCACACCCCTATGCCCAGCTAATTTTTGTATTATTATTATTTTTTTTGTAGAGACGAGGTCTCACTATGTTGCCCGGGGTGATCCTGAACTTCTGGGCTCAAGTGATTCCTTCGCCTCAGCTTCCCAAAGTGCTGGGATTGCAGGTGTGAGCCACAATGCCTAGCCAAGAAAGGTTTTATAATCTCCCTTCACTCATCTATGGAATAAGAGCTCCTGGCCATGGGGCCAATGCCATTCTTTCTTGTTTTGCACTGAGGAAAAATATCAGCGTAGATACGAAGTGGAGATTTTGTGGAGTGTGGCTTTGATCTTGTGGTAGGAACATTCCAGGAGAAAAACAAGGGGAAAAAAAGCTTCTTCAGGTTTGGCTGCTTCTTGGCAGAGGGGTCGGGAGTAGGGCTGATTGATGAAGGTTGTGATGTGAAGCAGTTAGGGAGAAAGGGACTCTTCTCATGATCAGAAGAGCCGCATGGCGTGTGTGAGCCGATCTCTGTCCTGCTGCCTTCAAGGTTAAACTCCTCTAAAAACTCCCCTGGGTCAGCTGGAAATTTTACTTAACCAAATAAATAAGCACCAGTGCATGATAAGGCCACAACGAGTTTCTGTACCTGTGTTCACATCATTTGCAGAGTCATGTCTATTACAATTCCATCCCGTAGCCGGGCTCGGTGGCTCAGCCTGTAATCCCGCGCCTTTGGGAGGCTGAGGTGAGAGGACTGCCCGAGCTCAGGAGTTCAAGACCAGCCTGGGCAACTTGGAGAGACCTCGTCTCTACAGTAAATCAAAAAGTTAGCTGGGTGTGGTGGTATGCACCTGTAGTTTCAGCTACTCAGGAAGCTGAGGTGGAAGGATTGCCTGAGCCCAGCAGGTCGAGGCTGCGGTGACTGTGAGCATGCCACTGCACTCCAGCCTGGGCAACAGAATGAGACTCCAGTACCCCCTCCGCCAAAAAAAAAAAAAAAAAAAAAAAAGTGGGAATGTGATGGGGCAGGGCTGGTGAATTTAACAATAATGTAATAAACCTATAAGCCAAGTCATTTTCTTCTTTTCACAATCACCATGTAACTATAAATATTAGTATTTGTTATTTTTATTTGGTTAAGTAAAAATTCCAAAGGATACAAGGTAGATTTTAGAGATTCTTAACCATGAATGAAGCAAGATGGGGTCGTTATTAACTTGAGATAAATCCAAGAAAATTACATTCATTTGGTGGATTGAGACCAAATGCAGATTTTTCAAGAAAAAGTAAAGAGCACACTTAACTCACAAATTTTCTTTTAGGATGGGTGTGGTGGCTCATGCCTTAATCCCAGAGCTTTGGAAAGCTGAGGAGGGGGATCACTTGAGGCCAGGAATTTGAGACCAGGCTGAGCAACTTATCCAGACCCTATCTCTACAAAAATATTTTTTAAATTATCTGGGTGTGGTGGCACACATCTGTAGTCCCAACTACTCAGGAGGCTGAGGCAAGAGGATTCCTTCAACCCAGGAGTTTGAGAATGCAGTGAGCTATGGTGATCATGCCACTGTACACCAGTCTGAGTAACTGTGAGAGATTATGTTACCAAAAAAAAAAAATTTTTTTTTTTCCAGCCGGGTTCGGTAGCTCAGTCTGTAATCCCGCACCTTTGGAAGGCTAAGGTGAGTGGATTGCCTGAGCCCGCGGGTTCGAGACCTGCCTGGGCAACTTGGCAAGACCTCATCTCTACAATAAATCAAAATGAGCCGGGCGTGGTAGTGCGCGCCTGTAGTTCCAGTTACTCGGGGCTGAGGTGGAAGGATCGCGGGAGCCCAGCAGGTCGAGGCTGCGGTCGAGGCTGCGGTGGCCGGGAGCGGCCACTGCACTCCAGTCTGGGCGACAGAGTGAGACTCCAACTCAAAAACACACACACACACACACACACAAACTTTTTTTTCCTTTTAAACAATTAGCATTTTCTATTTGTTTAATCATTAAGATTGATCATGTCCACATTCCTTCCTTTTCCTTTTATCAACTCATAAAATAGAATGTATTCCACCTGTTTTTCTTCTCCTTACCCCAAAGCTTTTATTCTCATTAAGGTAGAGTTGCTAAGTAATAATATTTGATGATAGTTTCTGACCAGATAAAGAGAATTGGATAATCATAAAGAGTGAGGTGACACACAACAAATGTGGCCAAAGAATGGGGTTATATATCTGGAGAAATCCGTGGAGTCTCTTAGACAACTTTTTTTTTGAGTTGGAGTCTCACTCTGTCGCCCAGACTGGAGTGCAGTGGTTACTCCTGGC
>NW_007246633.1:433363-467008 GCF_000164805.1 Carlito syrichta | reverse complement strand
TCCACTCACCTCAACCTCCCAAGGCGCGGGATTACAGGCTGAGCCACCGAGCCCGGCTAACTTTTTTTTTTTTAGTCCAGGCTAGAGTGCAGTGGCACGCTGACAGCCACCACGGCCTTGACCTGCTGGGCTCAGGCAGGTGATCCTTCCACTTCAGCCTTCCAAGTAGCTGGAACTACAGGCGCATGACACCATGCCCGGCTAATTTTTTGATTTATTGTAGAGACAAGGTATTGCTAGGTTGCCCAGGCTGGTCTCAAACCCCCAGGCTCAAGCAATCCTCTCACCTCTGCCTCCAAAAGTGCTGGACTTACTGCACCAGGGTAGACGATTATTTTTATTTTTATTTTTTTGAGTTGGAGTCTCACTCTATCACCCAGACTGGAGTGCAGTGGCCGCTCCCAGCCACCGCAGCCTCAACCTGCTGGGCTCTGGCGATCCTCCCACCTCAGTCTTCCAAGTAGCTGGAACTACAGGCGTGCGCTACCACACCCAGCTAATTTCTTAAATTTTTTGTAGAGATGAGGTCTCGCCAAGTTGGCCAGGCGGGTCTCGAACCCACGGGCTCAGGCAATTCACTCGCCTCGGCCTCCCAAAGCGCGGGATTACAGGCTGAGCCACCAAGCCCGGCCAGACGATTATGTTTTGACAGTTAATTCCTCTCTTTGGGGAAAAAAAAATATTTTCTGGACTGAACTTGTAGTGTTAGGTTCATATTTGCTCTGTGTTTTGGTTCTAATTCACGTCTTTGCTGAGAACTACCATACACTGTGGTGCAGGCACCCAAGGGGAGGGCTAACTTCTGGCATCATCTTAGTGAGTCACAGGATGGAATTGCCCAAGGATGTGGAGGAAGGCAAGAGGGAAGAGCTGCAGGAGGGCACATGAAGAGAGACTTGGCCTTGGGCCCAGGTGGAATCCCGTTGGCTGTTCTGAAGCCTGCAATCGCACTGCTGCTGCCAGCCACTGTAGCAAGTGGGACTTTCTCTCCAATCCTACACTTGGAGATTGCTGGGAGACTCTGAGAAGGCTCTGGGGACTTCAGGCTGTGCGGTGGGTTCACAAGGGCAGCAATCTCAGGCCCGGTGAGCGATAGAGGAAAATCCTGTTTGGTTGGATTCTGCAGTCTCTCTGACCCGTACTGGAAATGTTTTTCGAAGACCTTCTGTTGAAAGCTTCTATTATGTGTGATGAGAACAATGCTCTTACTCTTTTGTTCTCATTTGTCATGGCTACCAAGAATCACAGAGATGTTTCTCATATTGGGCACCTTAGTGCCTCCAAATTTCCAGGCAGAGATGAAAGAGCTAAACATATGGCAAAAACACTGCAATTTTAGTCATTCTTTTTTTTTATTTCCTGAAACACAAAGCTCAAAGGCTCCTGGGGCACACACCGCCCAGTGGAATTCGGTGCTGGACTGGGTTGGAGAGTCCCCCCAAAGCTGTCTTTTTCCAGAATAACCTTAAAGAATGGATGTCCCAGGTGCAGTGGCTCAAGCTGGTAATCCTAACTACTTGGAAGGCTGAGGTGGGAGGATGACTTGAAGCCAGGATTTCAAGACCAGCCTGGGCAACATAGTGAGACCCTCTCTCAAAAAATAAAAACAACAACAATAACAACAGCAAAGAGTGGATGTAGCTGCAACTTCATTTAGTGATGTATCATGAATATTTGAGAAGAGAAATATAATATTGGTTATAAATTATAGCAATATTAGCCACCACTTATTAGCATCTACCATGTTCTGGGGTTTCTATTTGCTTTGTATATCTGTTCTCGAAGCCAAATCATCTCACAATCAGTCACAGAGGTGTTTCAATCCTCAGGGCTGACAAATTCACTTCTCTTCATCTCGCTGGTTGTTATACTCCTTTCTACTTTATTTTATTTTGTGCTTTTATTTTGAGTCAGAGTCTCACTCTGTCGCCCAGATTGGAGTGTAGTGGCACATTCATGGCCACCGCAGCCTCGACCTGTTGGGTTTAGGCGATCCTTCTGCCTCAGCCTTCCAAGTAGCTGGAACTACAGATGCACACCACCACACCCAGCTAGTTTTTGTGGTTTATTGTAGAGACGAGGTCTTAACAAGTTGCCCAGGCTGGTCTCGAATCCTTGGGCTCAGGCAATCCTCTCACCTCAGCCTCCCAAAGTGCTGGAATTACAGGCTGAGCCACCCATCCCGGTCTTTAGAATGATTTTCTAAAGAGTGATCAGTTATGAAGATTTCATTTTTTTCTTAAATTCTAAAGAATAGAAGGTTTATTTATCCTTTTTGCAAATAAGAAAGAAAGAAAACATAGATTCTTGTTAAATTATTCTGCTAATGTTTACTCTGAAAAGCAGTGGTATTTTATGCAAACAAAATGGAAAAGTCTTGACTGGCTCTGCAGGGGGCAAAGTACTTCCCCATATTACTAAGCATGAGGGAGGGAGGGAGAGTTTGTCATTTCCACACCTGCCCAAGGGTCTTCAGGGACATGTGGGGTGGCAACCCTAGAAGACTCATGCCCCTTCAATAGAAATAATGTGTAGTCACAGACACATAACCAGCCTCTCCTTCCTTTCTCTTTCTCTCTCTCTCCCTCTCTTTCCCTCTCTCTCTCTCTTTCTTTCTTTCTTTCTTTCTTTCTTTCTCTCTCTTCCTTTTTTTTCTTCAGTGTCTTATTCTGTCACCTAGACTGGAGTGCAGTGGCACAATCACAACTCACCACAGCCTCAACCTCCTAGGCTCAGGCAATTCTCTCACCTCAGCCTCCTGAGTAGGTGGGACTACAGGCATAGGCCACCACGACCAGCTAATTTTTTTTTTTAAATCTATTTTTTTTTAATAGAGACGAGGTCTCACTATGTTGCCTAGGCTGGTCTTGAATTCCTGGGCTCAAGCAATCCTCCCACTTCGGCCTCCCAAAGTGCTGGGATTACAGGAGTGAGCCATCACCCCTGACCAGACACATAATCTTTACACTAGTATTCATGAATGATTTATGCATGTATGTGCGCATATAAATATAGTGTATATGTGATCGTATCTTTAAGCTGTTTCATTTCTCCTGAGTAGCCCTTTCATAATTATACAAAATAATTACGCACCATGACCTAATTCAACTGTAAACTGTTCAAAGAGAATGTGGATTTCCAGAGAGGAAGGACAGTTACTCATGGACAAGAGCTTCTGCCATCAGCAAGCTGTGTTTGAGGGGCCGTCTGAAATGTGTCTGAGAGAGACAAGCAACACCTTCCCTGGAAGGTCAGGAAAACCTCTGTCAGCTGGCAACTGGCTCCCTTCACCCAGGTACCTTAAGTCTGGCAGGTGCTCACTCTGGGGCGAGGATCTCATCTCCTCCCCCAGCTATACCGTCTTTGGAAAGGGCCTTGAGATTATGAGGGCAGGTTGCTCCTCAGGAATCAGGGTGTGGACTCAAAGGTCCTCTCATGGATTCCTGGGTGCCTCCAAGCAAGCTTTGAAAGGAACCTCACAGCAAAGCAAGTGGGTCCTTAGAATCTGAAGGGGAAGGCAGTTCAAGGTCGCTAAATG
Source organism: Carlito syrichta (assembly GCF_000164805.1). NCBI lineage: Eukaryota > Metazoa > Chordata > Mammalia > Primates > Tarsiidae > Carlito > Carlito syrichta. The sequence goes on along the minus strand of NW_007246633.1, from coordinate 463,470 downwards.
GAAACTTTTGTTGTAAGAAGAGAGCTCTTATGTGGAAAGGCTCTGAGGTCCTATCAGTGAGGCCGGGCTTGCTGTTTTTGTGTTTGAATGTTGTGTTTGGTGGATCCTTATAGAGCCCTCGTGGGGTGAGAGGAGGTGGGGGGTGTGGACGGTGGGGGGAGGGAAGAAGAGTGAACAATGGAAGGACTTTTACTTATTATTAGCTGATAATCCTTCTGCCTTGCCTGAAAAATGCTTTTTGTTGTGTCAAGTCGTGCAAAGCAAGAGTCTTTGTGTATTTACACTAAGGCCTCAGTTATGTAAAAATACGGATAGGAAAGACATTAGTAGAAAATCTAATAAAACGGATCTAATAAAATAAAACGTGAATGTATTTCTTTTCTTTTTTTCCCCACAGATTTTATGCTCTAAGTAAATATAATGCACCACACTCCAGCCCGGGCAACAGAGTGAGACTACAACTCAAAAAATAAATAAACAGATACATAAAAGGAAGCTAAAATCTGGAAAAAAAATTATAGCCCTGTTTTGCTCTAGAACTGAACTCTGTACTTCAACGCTGTATATCCTATCACTAACCCATGTTATTTCTGTAAGCCAGTGAGAATTCCTGACCAACGACTTTTGTAATTGCCCCCCTCTCCTGATTCAGCCTTTTCTCCTTAAAAACTTGAGCCTCCTTTGTTCTCAGGAGCACTCTCCAAGGCAACTTGGAAGCGAGTCCTAGGCTGCCGTCATCAAGGTTGGCCCTCATCAACACTCTGTATTAATTTTGCCTCCACTTCTTCCTTTTAGGTTGGCACTTTTAAGCTCAATATTCAAGAAGAGATCAGTCTTTTCAGATCCCAGAGACTCTGACCAGGCATGGTGGTGCGCACCTGCAGTCCCAGCTACTTGGGAGGCTGACATGAAAGACTCTCCTGAGCCCAGGAAGTCAAGGCTGCAGTAAGCCATGACCATGCCACTGCACTCCAGTCTGGGCAACAAAGTGAGACCCTGACTCAAAAAAGAAAAGAAAATTTCCCGAAATTCAGGAGTACTTAGAGAAGCAAATTTGTTTTTGAATGAGTGGCATAGGAGACACCGATGGTGTGTCCCTCAGTCCCTGACCCTCTTTCCTGAGACTGACCCACGTGAAGACCCAGGAGCAGTAGTCATGCTTGCAATACGGGACCTCGCTTCCTTGACCCGAGGGTTTTGTCGGGATTGCGAGATGCTACTTAGTCGTTCCTGCAGGGCAATGAACAGAGGAATTGGAAACCAGGGAGCTGAGGGCAGCGTCGCTGGGTGTTGTGCCTGTATGAGCAGTGACCGCTGGTTTGCTGAGAGACCAAGGGAGCAGACAAATTCAAGAGAGGTTGAAAGCACCGGTAGCTGGCTGCTGGCCTCCTGGCCTAGCTCTCAGCGGGGCCCGCAGCACACGGTGCCTTTGGAGTCCATTAACTATCTCAGGAGTCTCCTGGTCAAGGCCTTTTTTACTTAAGCTGATTTGAAGTCGTGTTTTTACTTCTTGACCCAAAAAGCCTTGACTAGGAAACATGGTAACCAAGGCAAAAGGCACAACTTAACCAATAGTTAGCACTAAGAAATGTAAATGGAAGCAAACATTAAGAATGCATGTTATTTTTCCCTGTTGGAAAGCTCAGAGCTGTCCTTCTTAGCTTTTTGAGGGTGGTAGTGATTAGAATTCTTAAGAAGTTGGTGGAAGTCATGGATCTTCTCTTCAGAGAAGAACACACTTTGTGTATAATCCACGTACTACAGGATAAGGAATTAACTAATTAGAGTTTTTATTTGAGCCTTAATATGTGTACACATATTTCTGTTATTCTCATGATACCACCTATTTAGATTATAAGCTTGTTTCTAAAGGATAAGGTCATTGTGACTCTGCAAATTTCCTTTCCCTGATAGCCCAATTAGAATGACTGTATTAATGAAGTGTTTGTCATTTGTTAAATTATAGAATGCCCATCTAAAAAATATTTCTGCCCTTAAAATATAGCATTGTGTAGAATTAGTTGAAATTGTATTAACATACTGTTCATAGTTCACCACAATAATAAATTTAGCCTTGTAAACATTATTAAATTTTTTTAGTCAGAGTTTTGCTCTATCACCAAGGCTGGAAGGCAGTGGCAGGATCATAGCTCACTGCAGCCTCAACCTCTTGGGCTCAGGTGATCCCTCCACCTCAGTCTCCTGAGTAGCTGGGACTACAGGCACACACCACCATGCCTGGCTAATTTTTTAAAAATTTCTGTAGACAAGGTCTCGCTATATTGCTTAGGCTGGTCTCAAACTCCTGGGCTCAAGCAATTCTCTCTCCTCAGCCTCTCAAAGTGCTAGGATTACAGGCGTGAGCCACCGTGCTGGCCTTAAGATACTTTTGAATACAAATGATGATCTGTGCCTCAAACTTTATTTATTTTATTATTATTATTATTATTATTATTTTTTGAATTGGAGTCTCACTCTGTCGCCCAGACTGGAGTGCAGTGGCTGTCCCGGCCACCGCAGCCTCGACCTGCTGGGCTCTGGCGATCCTTCCGCCTCAGCCTTCCAAGTAGCCGGAATTACAGGCATGCGCTACCACACCCGGCTGATTTTTTGATTTATTGTAGAGATGAAGTCTCATCAAGTTGCCCAGGCGGGCCTCGAACCCTCAGGCTCAGGCAATCCACTACCTCAGGCACGGGATTACAGGCTGAGCCACCGAGCCCGGTAGCAGTTCACTTTAATTTATCCTCTAATCTCTAGTCAAGGACAGAACCAATTTTTCAGAGGTAGCTATTGATAATTGTTTTACACCCTCCTCCCAGCTTGTTTTGCAAACAAGTTAACCTAATCAACCCTTCCTGACCTTCATGACACAGATCCCATCAACATGGCAGCAGTCATGCTAACCCACCCATCTGCCTGCCTTCCATCACATGATATCAGTACCTGTGCTTACTTGTCCCCTTTGTGATGCTGTGGAAAGACCTTCACCCAAATCACCCACACCAAAGGGAAGGTTTAAGAGCATTCAACTTCAAGCAGCCATTTGCCATTGCTTTGTGAAACTCTGGTGTGTCCATGTGGCTCTTTGAGCTATGGCTGCCATGTTTCCTAGCTTTGGCCCCCTTTCCTACCTTGGGCAATAAATCTTCTCTCTCTCTCTAATTTACTTTCTAAATAAACTGTATTTTCCAATCTAACTTCCGTGCAATTCTTTGCAACTTTCATGTGACATTGGATCACCACCACCCCGCCTTCCCACGGGTATGACAACATTTTGGAGGCCCTGCTGGGATCGTGACCTAACAGATGGATTAAGAATATTTCTAGCCTGTAGTTCCAGCTACTTGAAAGGCTGAGGCGGAAGGATCGCCAGAGCCCAGCAGGTCGAGGCTGCAGTGGTGAGGAGTGGCCACTGCACTCCAGTCTGGGCGACAGAGTGAGATTCCAACTCAAAAAAAAATATATATATATTTCACACTGGCTGGGTGCAGTGGCTCACACCTATAATCCCAACACTTTGAGAGGCTGAGGTGAGAGAATTGCCTGAGCCCCCGGGGTTCGAGACCAGCCTGGGCAACTTGGCGAGCCCTTATCTCTACAATAAATCAAAAAAATTAGCTGGGCACGGTGGCACATGCCTGTAGTTCCAGCTACTGGAAGGCTGAGGCGGAAGGATCGCCTGAGCCCAGCAAGTTGAGGATGCAGTGGCCGTGAGTGTGCCACTGCACTCCAGCCTGGGTACAGAGTGGGACTCCAACTCAAAAAAAAAAAAAAAAAGTCCGGGCACAGTGGCTCATGCCTGTAATCCTAGCACCTTGGAAGGCCGAGATGAGAGGGCTGCTTGAGTCCAGGAGTTTGAGACCAGCCTGGACAACACAGTGAGACCTCATCTCTACAAAAAGCAAAAATACTATCTGTGTGTGCATGGTAGCACAGGCTACTTGGAGAGCTGAGGTAGAAGGATTGCCAGAACCTAGGGGTTTGAGGCTGCAGTGAGCTGTAATCATGCCACCCTCCTCCAGCCTAGGTGACAGAGCAAGACCCTGACTCCAAAAAACAATTAAAATAAAATATCACAAAAAGTTTACATATGCATTTGGGGGAGACACACACATTTAGATCATAGCAACAAAAATTCACCATTTAAAACATTTTAGAGTGTATAATTCAGTGATTTTTAAAAATCATATTCACAATGCTGTGCAATCATCATCTTTCCCTAACTCCAGAACGTTTTCTTCACCCCAAAAAAGAAACTCCATACCTCCAAATTTCCCCTTCCCTTCATCCCTGTCAGTGGATAATCTACTTTCTGTCTCTATAGACTTACTTATTTTGAGCTGCTAATATAAATAAAATACTGTATGTGGCTTTTCGGGTGTGCTTCTTTCACTGAGCATGCATTCAAGGTTTGTTCATGCTGTAGCATGGATCAGTCCTTTGCTCCTTTTTTACAGCCAACTTACATTCCATTGCATAGCCGGGCTCGGTGGCTCAGCCTGTCATCCCGCACCTTTGGGAGGCTGAGGTGAGTGGAGTGCCTGAGCCCGCGGGTTCAAGACCCGCCTGGGCAGCAAGACCTCATCTCTACAATAAATCAAAAAATCAGCTGGGCGTGGTAGTGCATGCCTGTAGTTCCGGCTACTCGGAAGGCTGAGGCGGAAGGATCGCTGGAGCCCAGCAGGTCGAGGCTGCGGTGGCCGGGAGCGGCCACTGCGCTCCAGTCTGGGCAACAGAGAGAGACTCCGACTCAAAAAAAAAAAAGAAATTTCATTGCATGATCATACTACATATTTGCTTATCCATTCATCTATTAATGGACACTGGGCGGTTTCTATCTTTGGCTGTTTTGGATAATGCTGCTATGTACAAATATCTGTTTGAGTCCTTGTTTTCAATTCTTTGTGGGGGGGATACCTAGGAGTGAAATCACTGGGTCATGTGGTATTTCTATGTTTAACTTTTTGAGGCGTGTCAAGCTATTTTCCACAGTGGTGGCACCATTTTCCTTCCCATCAGCCATGAGCAAGAGTTCCAATTTCTCCACATCCTTGCTAATGTGTTTTTTTAAAGTATAGACCTCCTAGTGGGTGTGAGACAATATCTTGTGAATTTAACATTCATTTCCCTAAAGACTAGTGACGTTGAGAGTCTTTTGGTCATTTGCATATCTTCTTGGAAGAAATGTCTATCAAGTTCTTTGACCATTTTTAAATTGGGTTGTATACTTTTTTGTTGTTGAATTTTAGAGTTTCTTTATATTACAGATATTAACTCTTATCAATATGTAATTTTCAAATATTTTCTCCCATTTTGTGCATTTCTTTTCACTCTCTTAATAGTGTCCTGTTATATACAAAAGTTTTACACACACACACATTTTAAGAAAGGAAAAAACTGTATTAAAATAGCAATACTCAATATATACTAAGAACAAAAGACGAATAAAAGTCATGTTTGACTTCTGCAATTACGAAGTGGTGCTCAAAGTGGTTACCATCGGTGTCCAGACACTTCTGATTATGGTGAACATCTCTTAATATCTCTTAAAATGTGTATAGTTGCCGGGCTCGGTGGCTCAGCCTGTAATCCCACACCTTTGGGAGGCTGAGGTGAGTGGATTGCCTGAACCCGCGGGTTCGAGACCCGCCTGGGCAACTTGGCAAGACCTCATCTCTACAATAAATCAAAAATTAGCCGGGTGTGGTAGCGCGTGCCTGTAGTTCCAGCTACTTGGAAGGCTGAGGCAGAAGGATCGCCAGAGTCCAGCGGGTCGAGGCTGCGGTGGCCGGGAGCGGCCACTGCACTCCAGTCTCGGTGACAGAGTGAGACTCCAACTCAAAAAAAAAAAAAAATGTATAGTTTTTTGGCATCCCCGGTATATTCATTTGTTGGCTTGGTACAGTGACTCACACCTATAATCCCAGCACTTTAAGAGGCTGAGGAGGGAGGATCACTTGAGGCCAGGAGTTCAAGACCAGTCTGGGCACCACAGCAAGTCCCCATCGCTACAAAAAAGTTAAAAAAAATTAGCCAAATGTAGTGGCACTCGTCTGTAGTCCTAGATACTTGAGAGGTTGAGGTGGAAGGATTGCTTGAGCCCAGGAGTTGGAGGCTGCAGTGTACTACGATTGTCACTGCATAATAGCCTAAGTGACAGAGTGAGAACTTGTCTCTAAATATATATAACATGCTTTGTTGTTGCTATGCTTTAGTGTCATATCTAAGAAACCATTGCCAAATCCAGGGTCATGGAGATTTTCTCCTATGTTTTTTTCTAAGAGTTTTAAAATTTTAGCTCTTAAATTTAGATCCTTGACTTTGAATTAATTTTTTTATATGGTAGAAATCCAACTTTATCTTTTGCATGCCGATATCCCGTTTCCCCATGACCATTTGTTGAGAAGATTGTCTTTTTCCAGTGAATAATCTTGGCATGTTTGTTGAAAATCAATTGACCATAGATATAAGGGTTTATTTCTGAGTCCTCTATTTTATTCCATTGGTCTACATTCTATCCTTATGCCAATAACATACTGTTTTGATTACTGAAGCTTTGTAGTAAGTTTCAAAATCTGGAAGTATGAATTCACCAACTTTATTCTTTTTTCAAGGTTGTTTGGCTATCTTTTTTTTTTTTTTTGGTTGCAGTCTCTGTTGCCCAAGTTGGAGTGCAGTGGCACAATCATAGTTACTGCAGCCTCAACCTGCTGGGCTCAGGTCATCCTTCTGCCTCAGCCGCCCAAGCAGTTGGAAATACAGGCGCATGTCAATATGCCCAGCTAATTTTTTTCTTTTTTTTAGTTGGAGTCTCACTCAGTCGCCCAGACTGGAGTGCAGTGGCCGCTCCTGGCCACCACAGCCTCGAGCTGCTGGGCTCCGGCGATCCTTCCACCTCAGCCTTCCGAGTAGCTGGAACTACAGGCGCATGCTACCACGCCCGGCTAATTTTTGATTTATTGTAGAGATGAGGTCTCACCAAGTTGCCCAGGCGGGTCTCAAACCCGCGGGCTCAGGCAATCCACTCACCTCAGCCTCCCAAAGTGCTGGAATTACAGGCTGAGCCACCAAGCCCGGCTTGCCCAGCTAATTTTTTGATTAATTATAAAGACAAAGTCTTGCCATGTTGCCCAGACTGCTCTCGAATTCCTGGACTCAGGCAGTTCTCTCACATCAGTAGTGGCACATGCCTGTGGTTCCAGCTACTTAGAAGGCTGAGATGGAAGAATCAACTGAGCCTAGCAGGTCAAGGCAGCAGTGGCCGTGAGTGTGCCACTGCACTCCAGTCTGGGGGACATAGTGAGACTCTCAAAAAAAAAAAAGAGAGAAAGTACACATTGTCACTGAGGAAGTGTTGAGACCCCGGCAAGTCATACCTCTGTTTGGCAGCTCATGGAACTGGACTGTAGAAGCCCTTTATGCAGTCAAAAGTACAGCTGGTCAGTTCAAGGAAAAAGTCACCCGAAATGGGGATTCATAAAATTGTCATAAATATTATCCACATTCTATTATTATTACTTTTGAGTCGACATCTCACTCTGTCACCCAGGCTAGAGTGCTGTGGCATGATCACGGCTCACCACAGCCTTGACCTCCGGGACTCAAACGATCCTCCTGCCTCAGCCCCCTGAGCAGTTGGGACTACAGGCATGTGTCACCACTCCCAGCTAATTTTTTGCTTTTCTTGTAGAGATGAGGTCTAGCTATGTCGCCCAGGCTGGCCTCAAACTCCTGGGCTCAAGCAGTCCTCCCAACTCAGCCTCCCAAAGTGCTGGGATTATAGGTGTGAGCCATGGCACCCGGCCAAAATTTTAATTTTTAATTTAAAACATAAACAAGTTCATTCACCCTCACTCCTTTGATGTGAGGCCAAGATCTTTTCTTTGCATGTGGACCTGCTGACAGGGGCTGCACACGAGACATCCATTAACACAGCGTGTAGCGTTATGAATTTTAGTTTCTATGGAACAAGAACTCAAGACTCGTGTGAAGCAAAATGAGGACACAGTTCTATACTTTGATACTTTCCTCCTCTACCCAAGCATTCACAGCTGTTTTGCCCACACTTAATTCCACAGCAGTTTTTTTTCTTTAACAACATGTCTTTATCAGGTCTCTTCCAAGCATTCAGTTTATTTTCATAGAGATTACAAACTCTCTTCACACTCACAGTTGTTTGATTTTGGTAATATTGCATTATATTTCATGATTACTAAGCACAACTTGCACAAACAAGTTTGGAAACAAATACAGCTGACTTTGGGAAGCATATGACTCCGTCAGGGAGAACAGTGATTAGTCCTCTAGAAGGAGGCTACTTACTAGTTGGGCAAATCTGGGCTCTGAGTATCAGGCATTATTATCCAGGTCTGAACTATACAAGTAGCTGAGCTGGTTTGAGAAACGGAAAGTCTGGCCAGGCACAGTGGCCCCCACCTGAAATCCTAGCGCTTTTAGAGGTCAAGGTACGAGGATTGCTTGAGGCTAGGAGTTTGAGACCAACCGGAACAATATAGCAAGATCTCGTATCCACAAAATAGTTTAAAAAAAGAGTTACATTACTGTAGTTTCTCTAGCAACTCCAGAGGCCAAGGCAGGAGAATTGCTTGAATCCAGGAGTTAGAGGCTGCAGTGAGCTATGACCACAGCACTGTCCTTCAGCCTGGGTGATAGAGGCAGAGCTGGTGTCTAAAAAAGTAAAAAAAGAAATAGAAAATCTAAATTCAGGGACTTCGCACCATTCAAACTCACAGGAAGATAAGAAGTGCGGAAACTCTTTGGAGTAGAATGCTACAACCAAACCAGGCCTGGCTAGGGCTCCCATGGACCTGACCACACATCTCTAGGGCAGGCAAAACGCCAGTCTCTGCTGGATGGGCTTGGTGTCATGCACGTAGTCCCAGCTAACTGCTCAAAAGCACTTACATATACGACCCTTTGAAGGAAACAGGAAAGGAACTGCTCCGCCGGGCTCAGTGGCTCAGCCTGTAATCCCACGCCTTGGGAGGCTGAGGTGAGTGGATTGCCTGAGCCCGCGGGTTCGAGACCCGCCTGGGCAACTTGGCGAGACCTCATCTCTACAATAAATCAAAAAATCAGCTGGGCGTGGTAGCGCGCGCCTGTAATTCCAGCTACTGGGAAGGCTGAGGTGGAAGGATCGCCGGAGCCCGGCAGGTCCAGGCTGCGGTGGCCGGGAGCGGCCACTGCACTCCAGTCTTAGCGACAGAGTGAGACTCCAACTCAAAAAAATAAAAAATAAAAAAAAAATAAAAAAAAAGAAAGGAACTGCTCCTACGTCGTGTCCAATAACATATTCAGTCTAAAGCATCCTTAGAATGGGTCAGATTACAAAGGGTAATAAAACTCTTCAAGACAGCCAGGTTCAGTGGCTCTGCCTGTAATCCCAGCACTTTGGGAGGCCGCGGCGGGTGGATTGCCTGAGCCTGCCGGTTCGAGACCAGCGCGGGCAACTTGGCGAGACTTCATCTCTACAATTAAAAAAAAAAAAAATTAACCGGGCATGGTAGCGTGCGCCTGTAGTTCTGGCTACTTGGAAGGTGGAAGGTTCGCCGAAGCCCAGCAGGTCGAGGCTGCGGTGGCCGGGAGTGTGCCACTGCCCTCCAGCCTGGGCGACGGAGTGAAACTCCAACTCAGCAAACAAACAAACAAACAAACAAACAAACAAACAAACTCCAAGAGCTACCACTTGCTAGCCAAGAGGGGAAGCGAGCCTGTCTCCTGGCGCCCTCTGGTGGTAACATGACGGGCCTACGGTGAAGACGACGACGTTTTGAGATGAAATACCCGGAGAGCTTCACTTCCTTGCAGCAACGGACGGATCGCAGGCCGAGAATCAGCCGCCAAGTGACAAAAGTGGTGATGCTTGGCCAGCCGCGGAGGCTCAAGCCTGTAATCCCAGCATTTGGGGAGGCCGAGGCGAGAGGATGGCCTGAGCCCAGGCGTTCGAGACCAGCCTGGACAACTTGATAAGCCCTCGTCTCTACAATAAGTCAAAAATTAACCGGGAGTGGTGGCACGCGCCTGTAGTTCCGGCTCCTCGGAAGGCTGAGGCGGAAGGACCGCCGAGCCCGGCCGGTCGAGGCTGGGGTGGCGGCGAGCGTGCCGCTACCCTCCAGCCTGGGGGACAGAGTGAGACCCCGACTCAAAGAAAAGAGTGGTAGCCGGGGTCGGTGGCTCAGCCTGTAATCCCGCGCCTTTGGGGGGCTGAGGTGAGTGGATGGCCTGAGCCCGCGGGTTCGAGACCCGCCTGGGCAGCGAGACCTCCTCTCTACAATAAATCAAAAAAATCGCCTGTAATTCCGGCTACTCGGAAGGCTGAGGAGTAAGGATCGCCGGAGCCCAGCAGGTCGAGGCTGCGGTGGCCGGGAGTGGCCACTGCACTCCAGTCTGGGCGACAGAGAGAGACTCCAACTCAAAAAAAAAAAAAAAAAAAAAAAAAGAGTGGTGATGCTCCAGAGTGGGCCATGGAATCAACGTGTTTCCTCCTCACCTCCGAAAATGTCTAAAATGACAATGGGGATGGTGGGTACTCTTATAGTCCGGACCAAAAACTATTTTTATTCCCCAAAGGTATTGAAATTAAAATAAAAGAAAAAAGAACAAATTACCACCATAGTTAATTGGAAACAACAGGGAGACCCGGTTCAAAGTTTTTACAGAATGACCTGAAGCCTCAACAAGAAGACCTCTCTTTGGTAATTCTTTTTTTTTCTTGAGTCAGAGTCTTACTCTGTTACCCAGGCTTCAGTGTAGTAGCGTGATCATTGCTCACCGCAGCCTCCGCCTCCTGGGTTCAGGTGATCCTTTCACCTCAGCCTCCTGAGTCGCTGGGACTACAGGCATGTGCCACCATACCCAGCAAATTTTTTATTTTTTGTAGGGACGAAGTCTTGCTGTGTTGCCCAGTTTGGTCTCGAACTCTTGGGCTCAAGTGGTCCTTCTGCCTCAATTTCCCAAAGTGCTGGGATTATGCTGGGATTACAGGCTTGAGGTACTGCAGTCCACTGGTCTCTGTGGGTAATTCTTCCTGAATTCAATGGGAAGATTAAACAACCCTTTTTAAATGTCCCTATTGTTTTGCCTTATAGGGGTGAAGGGAAATTTCCCTCCACCCCCTGAAGGTTCCATCAGTTGGAGTCTATGCAATGAACTGACCATAGACTGATTATGTGCACGGGGACATCACAAGAAGGTGAGTACCCCCCACACAATGGGAGTTAGAGGCCATGTGTTCTTCTTCACAGGGGAGAAGAAAGTGAGGGGTGTAGGCAATTTTTAGAGGAAGAAGAAATTATTATTATTTTTTGAGTTGGAGTCTCACTCTATCATCCAGACTGGAGTGCAGTGGCCGCTCCCGGCCACCACAGCCTTGACCTGTTGGGCTCTGGCCATCCTTCCGCCTCAGCCTTCCGAGTAGCTGGAACTGCAGGTGCGCACTACCACGCCTGGCTAATTTTTTTTTGACTTACTGTAGAGATGAGGTCTCGCCAAGTTGCCCAGGCGGGTCTCGAACCTACGGGCTCAGGCAATCCACTCACCTCGGCCTCCCAAGGTGCCGGATTACAGGCTGAGCCACCGAGCCTGCAGAAGAAGTTATTTTTAAGGGGAGATGAATATGTCGGAAGAACTGACAATGTCCTGGGACAAAGTTCGCCTGAGCTTTGGATGAGATGTTTGATTTAGAATCTCTTCCTCTGTGAAAAGTTTAATCTTCCTTGGTGGATGAAATAACAGGGAGGAGATAGTAGGCAATTAATTGTATTCTCCTTTGCAGACCCTGTCTTTAGACAGGGAAGGACACTTCAGAGAAAAGCCTCTTCCGCCGTCTACCAATTCCCAAGTACCTTCAATGGAAAATAATCAACATACCAAGGTGCCATGTTTTGGGGTGACATCCCCTGGGCGCTTTCAGTATTACATTAAGAACTTAGAAGCCGGGCTCGGTGGCTCAGCCTGTAATCCCACGCCTTTGGGAGGCTGAGGTGAGTGGATTGCCTGAGCCCGCGGGTTCGAGACCCGCCTGGGCAGGCGAGACCTCATCTCTACAATAAATCAAAAAATTAGCTGGGTGTGGTAGCGCACGCCTGTAATTCTGGCTACTCGGAAGGCTGAGGCAGAAGGATTGCTGGAGCCCAGCAGGTCGAGGCTGCGGTGGCTGGGAGCGGCCACTGCACTCCAGTCTGGACGTGGCCACTGCACTCCAGTCTGGGCGACAGTGAGACTCCAACTCAAAAAAAAAAAAAAAAAGAACTTAGAGATGGGTTGGGCACAGAGGCTCATGCCTATAATCCCCGCACTTTAGGAGGCTGAGGCAAGAGGATGACTTTAGCCCAGAGTTGGAGACCAGCCTAGGCAACACAGTGAGATCTCATCACTATTTACTCAAAAAAAAAAAAAAAAGCCGGGCTCGGTGGCTCAGCCTGTAATCCCATGCCTTTGGGAGGCTGAGGTGAGTGGATTGCCTGAGCTCGCGGGTTCGAGACCCGCCTGGGCAGGCGAGACCTCATCTCTACAAAAAATAAATAAAATAAATTAAAAAATCAGCCGGGCATGGTAGCGCGTGCCTGTAGCTCCAGCTACTCGGAAGGCTGAGGCGGAAGGATCGCCGGAGCCCAGCAGGTCGAGGCTGCGGTGGCCGGGAGTGGCCACTGCACTCCAGTCTGAGCGACAGAGTGAGACTCCAACTCAAAAAAAAAAAAAAGAAAGAAATAACAGAGAGAGGCAAAGACTTTAAGGAAAGTAAGTGCATATTTTTTCCCAATTTCTATCTAGGAAGCCCACTGAGTTACATAAAATATCTATCTTAAAGGTTTAATAAGTCTTCCAGAAAGGCAATGGACTTAGATCATGAACTCTGAAGCCAAAATACCACTTACTAACTGAGTGACCTTTGACAATCAACCTCTTTGTGACTCAATCCAGATCTAAAAAATAGGGTTAATATTATTACCTACCTGATTAAGATAATTAACAGAGTTAATGGGTAATTAATGAATTATGTGTAAACTGTTTTAAATAGTGCCTGGTATGTAGTAAGCTCTATGTAAGTTTAATGAGTAAATGCAATTTTTTAAAAATTCAGAGTTAACTAAGTGTATATTTTCAGGCGAAAAATCATTCTCATATTATTTTCAACATTCTTCTACTCTCTCTATATATTTATATATATATTTTTGAGTCAGGGTCTCACTCTGTTTCCCAGGCTGGAGTGGCATGATCACCACTCACTGCAGCCTCAGTCTCCAGGGCTCAAGTGATCCTCCTGCCTCAGCCTCCTGAGTAGCTGGGATTACAGCTTTGCACTACCAAGTTTGGCTATTTTTTTTTTTTGGTAGAGACAGGTCTTACCATATTGCCTAGGCTGGCCTCGAAACCCTGGACTCAAGCAATCCTCTTGATTTGGCCTCCCAAAGTGCTGGGATCATAGGCGTGAGCCACAGCACTTGGACTCTTCTGCCATTCAGTGTCCTTATCCTTCAAGGTTTTGTTAATAATAATTCCTGTTAAGCCTAGACAAGTTAAAATGATTTTTGTTGAAATTTATGTTATATTTAGGGGCAGTCTAAATTTCTAAGAAGAGTCGGGCTCGGTGGCTCAGTCTGTAATCTCATGCTTTGGGAGGCTGAGGTGAGTGGATTGCCTGAGCCCGCGGGTTCAAGACCCGCTTGGGCAACTTGGCGAGACCTCATCTCCACAATAAATCAAAAAATTAGCCGGGTGTGGTAGCACGTACCTGTAGTTCCAGCTACTTGGAAGGCTGAGGCAGAAGGATCGCTGGAGCCCAGCAAGTCGAGGCTGCGGTGGCCGGGAGCGTGCCACTGCACTCAGTCTGGGTGACAGAGTGAGACTTCAATTCAAAAAAAAAAAAAAATTTCTAAGAAGATAGATGTGGTAAAATAAAAAAAATTTAGTCTTCCTCATCTGGAACTCTTGGATTTACTTCTTTTGTATGCTAATGATAAATGGACTAGAGGGCTGGGACTTGCAGCCTGACCAACAAAGTCCAGGGAGAGCAGAGGGGTGGGAGGTTGGATCATAAAAACTCCTGAACAATTTAGATTCAGAGAGCTTCCAGTCTGGTGACATGCTGAGATGTCACATGAGATGTCTCAGTGAAGGATCGGAAGCGCTGTCATCGCCGTTCCATACCTTGCTCTGTACATTTCTTCCATTCAGCTGCTATTCTGAATGGCATCCTTTGTAATCAATCTGTAATAGTCAATATACTACTTTCCTGAGCTCTGTGGGCCATTCTAGAGAGCTGTTAAACTTGAGGGATCATGGGAACACCCACTTTGTAGCTGGCTGGGCAGAAGTGTGGGTTGACTGGGTGTCACTTGCTGCTGGCAAATGGAGGGGCAAGTCTTGTGGGACGGAGTCCCTTAGCTTGGGATCTGGGCTAATTCCGGAGTGTCAGAACTGTCAGAACTGAATTGTTGGACACTTAGTTGGTGCTGGAAAAACCCACACTTTTGGTGTCAGAAAGCACCACACAATAGGGCTTCACAATTATAAGATGATCTTTGATGATATCATGTGCTGTGCCAGTTAATCAACAGCAGTCTTTTCAAAGTCATTTTCCCCCAATGTGGAGACCCCTGAGGGATTCTTACAACATCTGGGAAAAACAAGGCTGTAAACAGATGTGTACATGCTGGTGGTTAAAAAATATAAATATGAATTCTTTGATGCTTTTGCCTTCAAGAGGTAGAGCCTAGTTCCCCTTCCCTTGAATGTGAAATAGATTTAGTGACTAGGGCACAAAAGGCATTGTGGCCTCTGTCCCCTCTCTCTAGGATCACTCATTCTGGAGGAAGTCAGTAGCCTTGCTGTGGAGATGCTCATGTAATGAGGAACTGAATGAAGCCTCTGGCCAATGGCCACATTGAGTGTGGGAAACAGATCCTGCAGCCCCTCAGTATCAGCTGAGCCACTCAGATTCTTCATCTTGGAAACCGTGTGAGGTACTAAAATGTTTGTTTTAAGCTGCTATGTGTTAGGGTAATTTGCTACACAGCATAGATGACTATGACTGTTTATGGATGAAGTGAAGTTTAAACACCTTTCTATATCTGACACTTTTCTTTTTTTCTTTCTCTTTTTCTTTTTTTTTGAGTTGGAGTCCCACTCTGTTGCCCAGACTGGAGTGCAGTAGCCGCTTCCGGTCACCGCAGCCTCAACCTGCTGGGCTCCGGTGATCCTTCCGCCTCAGCCTTCCAAGTACCACGCTCGGCTAATTTTTGATTTATTGTAGAGATGAAGTCTCCCAAGTTGCCCAGGCGGGTCTCGAACCCGCAGGCTCAGGCAGTCCACTCACCTCAGCCTCCCAAAGGCACAGGATTATAGGCTGAGCCACCGAGCCCGGCCTGACACTTTTCAATTGGTGAAAATCTATCATCTAGACCCAAAAGCTAATGCCCAATTGCAACAAAATGCTGTGATAAAATGGTTTTGCTTTTCCCTGCCCACTTGCTATCTCATGTCATAAGCATGTCAAGGTTTGTCCTATCATTAGCTTGTTTATCTAGAATATTTGTGAAGAAGTTTGACTGCAGTCTCAGTGAGACAGGGTACCACGAGAAGATTGGTGCCTGGCTATGCAGAAGTCCCAAAGAATAGTTTGCAAAAATCTGTTTGGACTTCGGTTTTCTGTCCTGAAGGGTCAGAAACTATTTTTTTGTTTTGCTTTTTTGAGTTGGAGTCTCAGTCCATCACCCTGGCTGAAGTGCAGTGGCATGTTCACAGCCACCCCAGCGTTGACCTGCTGGACTCCAAATCCTTTTTTTTTTAACGTGTGCTTTTTTTTTTTTTGAGTTGGAGTCTCACTCTGTCACCCAGGTTGGAGTGCAGTAGCACACTCACAGCCACTGCAGCCTCAACCTGCTGGGTTCAGGCAATCCTTCTGCCTAAGTCTTCCAAGTAGCTGGAATTACAGGAGTGTGGTACCACACCCGGTTTATTTTTTGATTTATTGTAGAGGCGAGGTCTCACCAAGTTGCCCAGGCTGGTCTCGAACCTGAGTTTAGGCAATCTTCTCGCCTTGCCTTACAAAGTGCTGGAATTACAGGTTTGTGCCACTGTGCCCAGCCAGAACCTATTTTTTTATCAGAATATTCAGAAACATATAGGCTAAACTGACAAACTTGGGGGCAGAATTACATGAACTCAATTCACATGAGACTGATTTGGATAAGCCAAAGAGCTTCTCTAAATTTTACTATGCGCAGAATGGAATTTGGGTGCCCTCACTCAGACTTCCTCCTCTTCCTGAAAAATAATAGCTTGAAGATCATATTAGCGATCAGAAGGTGATTGGTTCGGTTAAGCTTGCAATCAGTGCCCCAAATGCAACAAGTCTTGAGGCATGTTCTTCCCAAGCCACAGTGGGTCTTGGTATACTAGTACTATGTGAAGTAGAGAACACTTCTGGTCACTGAATTACTTGCATCTCCTGGATTAGAACTTCCCCTTGATGGAAGACACTGTATACACACTGTCACGTTTTGTTTCTCCACACCCTATTTCCATTTATATTTTCTCTCTTCAAATGAGTTAATAACATTTAATAGCCTACCGTGTCCCTTCAAATCACCAAGACTCTCCTCACTATATGTTGACTTAGTAAGTTTAACCCTGGGGGTTCCTCATTATCAAGTCCTTGGGAGACATCTCACTGTTGCCCTCATATACTACCAGCATAGTTTGGAAAGATCACTTACTTAGCATATCAGCACTTGTCTGGAGAGAACATTTTAGGACCAATGTAGAATTTCAAAAGCTGTTTTGTAATTTTGATCTTTTATCTAGAAATTTCCATGATCAAGAGAATTCTGAATTGATCATCAAGGGTTGGAAAATAAAAAAGTAGTTAACAAATATTGGGCATTTATGCAATATTCTTTTTTCAAAAGCTCTGTGTTCAGCAGGCGTCCCTAGACCCTGGGCCACAGACCGGTATTGGACCATGGCCCACTAGGAACCAGGACACACAGCGGGAGACAAGCAGTGGGCAAGCTAAGTTTTATCTGTATTTATAGCCGCTCCCCATCGTTGGCATTACCACCTGAGCTCCACCTCCTGTCAGATCAGCAGGGGCATTAGATTCTCAGAGAAGTGCGAACACTACTGTGAACTGCACATGTGAGGGATTTAGGTTGTATGCTCCTTATGAGAATCGAATGCCTGATGCTCTGAGGTGGAGCTGAGGGGGTGATGCTTGCACAAATACAGATTAATATGAGCAGTGAGGCTTGACTGCACAGAGACCATAATGAATCCATTGTTTGCAGACTCATAAAAATCCTATCAATGAGTGGCAAGTGAGTTGACGTGCTTCGATTGTATAGCTGCATCTGGTGGCAGGCTTTAAGTCAGAATTTGACACTTATTTTAGACTGTACATGACCTGCCCATTATCTTACCATTTCCATCCATACTTCTTTTTTATGATGAGTTGCATAATTATTTAATTATGTACAATGTAATAATAGAAATAGAGTGCACAGTAAATGTTATATGCTTGAATCATCCCGAAACCACCCTCCCCCGCCCCTGGTTCACGGAAAAACTATCTTCCATGAAACCAGTCCCTGATGCCAAAAAGGTTGGGAACTGCTGCTCTACAGTCGTTTTCCGACTTGAGTCATGAGTTTTCTTACCAAAATCAAGTCATTCCACTTTGGATCAACTAGCAACTAGGCTAATTTGTATGGTCAGTTTTAGAAACTTTTTTTTTTTTTTTTTTTTTTTTTTTGAGTTAGAGTCTCACTCTGTCACCCAGGCTGGAGTGCAGTGGCAAGCTCATGACTACCCCAGCATTGACCTGCTGGGCTCCTGCCATCCTTCCAAGTAGCCAAAACTATAGGTGTGTGCTATGGCACCCAGCTACAGTTTCAGAAATTGAAAAATATAGTTTTATCTATTCATAATTATAAATTAAGGTTTGAGAAAATATCTTAGTGTTTTATTTATTTACTTATTTGATGCTGAGTCTCATTGTGTCACCCAGGCTGGAGTACAGTGGCACGCTCAGAACACTGCAGCCTTGAACTGCTGGGCTCAGGAGATCCTTCCCCCTCAGCCTTCCAAGTAGCTGGAACTATAGATATGTGCCACCATACCTGGCTAATTTTTAAATTTATTGCAGAGACAAGTTCTTCCAAGTTGCCCAGGCTGGCCTCGAACCCTTGGGCTCAGGCTATCCTCTCACCTCCACCTCCCAAAGTACTGGGATTACAGGTATAAGCCACCATGTCCAGCCAGATTTTAGTATTAATCTTTTTACTTATTTTTTTTGTGTTAGAGTCTCACCCTGTCGCCCAGGCTGGAGTGCAGAGGCACGTTCACAGCCACTGCAGCCTCGACCAGCTGGGCTCAGGCAACCCTTCCACCTCAGCCTTCCAAGTAGCTGGAATTACAGGTGCGTGCTACCACGCCTGGCTAATTTTTTTATTTATTGTAGAGACGAGGTCTTGTAAAGTTGCTCAGGTTGGTCTCAAATACCTGGGCTCAGGTAATCCTCTCACCTCTGCTTCCCAAAGTGCTGGGAATACATGCATGAGCCACGACGCCCAGCTAGTATTAATCTTATTACTTAGTATCTCAGTGTTAATATCAACAAATTCAAAAGTTGAGATGTTCCATTAAATGTATGCAATTATTTTAAAAATGTGGAATGCCAATAAAATCAATATTTTACCGATTACATAATTAGATAAACAGAAATATTATAACAAGTTTTTTTCATTTCATTGTCCTCAGAAATCCAGGAATATCACAAAATTAAATCATCATTTACTGGTCTGTTAGATGCCGTTCTTTTTGCATTTGTAATTCTACTTAAAACATCTTTCCTGATTACTTTTACTAGGAAGAAAAATACTTTTTTTAAAAAAGCAAAGTGAAGTCTAAATTAATTTGATAGCTCCTAAAATTTTAAACAGCTACAAATCCACAAGTGAAAAGGTAGACATAGTAGCTTTAATACAGCCAGTAGATGATAAAAATGAAGACACTTTGGGAAGATTAATGTAAGTAGAAAACTGATTAAAGTACGCTCACTAGAAGTCCTGTCATCAGCATTTTTATTTAGTTTAGTATATGCTAGAATATAAATACATAACAACATGCCCTTTCTTAGCATGGATAGTCTTTTACATAACTAAAATTTGTGGCTAACAGTTTATATAACAAAAGAAAAACTAAATCCATCAAGAAAAGAAGCACCTAAGAAAATAATACATTTTATATAAATTATAAAGGACAGTTACAATGAGCATCCATTTATTTCCTCTCTACCTCAATTTTACCAAATAGAGTCAACATGTATTCTCTGTGAGCTGCTAAGAGCACGTACACAAGCGCGGTGGCCTTTAAAAAAGACAGTCAAAGACAAAATGTTATCTTGATGTCATACATTGTTCTTAGTTCTTAACTGGAGTTGAGTTTCCTTTCATAGTCTTCTTTAGGTGGTGGTAATTTGGCAAGATTTTCATCAAGAAATCCAGCTGTAGTGTCTGGGGCTAAAAAGATAAGATATTTAAGACTGGCAGAAGGCAAAGTCAAAAGAGTACTAGGCAGAAATGGTTATTACTGGTGGTGGAATTATGGGTAATTTTTATTGACTTATTTTTTGTTTAACTGTTTGTTTTTTTACATTTACAATGAACATTTATTAAGTTTGGTAATATGAAAAAGGCAAAATATTTTACATATAGAAATATACAGAAATCAATTTTCAAACTTGCTTTTCTAGATTCATCCTGGCTTCCAAAAAGCTTAAAAGTTCCAATTATAGAAGACCACATAAGTAAAGTGCCCAGAGCATATCCTTTTTCACATGACCCACAGAGCCACACAGCTGAGATACACTCATCTGATCTCCATTCTTCATATACTAGCACTGCCCAAACCTTCCTGATTGTAAACTCACTTGGGGTACCGGTGAAGAATAGGGACTTTAGGCCCCTCCTAAACACTGTGATTCAATAAGTCTGGGGAATCTTTATTTTCCATAAAGACCTCTACATGATCCTTTTGACCAGTGAAATTTGGAAGGTAGTATTGTGTACCATTAAATATTAAACTTCAGATATCCTTGCCCACTTAATTCTAATCTCTCTTCCCCAACTCCAGCTTCATTTCTTCTTTAGTCATTTATCCTGTTATGCAGAAAGATAGTAAAAATTACCGCATTCATCCTTACTTCCTTTTTAGTATACAGAAGTAAAACTTGCTTGCAATAATAATAATAAAGCCAAACACTACAAAAATAGAGTAACCCAAAAAGAATTGGAGTTTTAATTTCTGATTAAAAAATGGCTAAGAATCAGAGGCAAAGTGATAAATGACTTGAGAATATTTTCTTTGGGGGAGGGAAAGGAGTCTGGGTAACTAAAGAAATATGTCCTTAATGTGCCAAGCAATGAGGCTTAAAACGTCAATCTGAATGTCTTATGTCCAGAGGAAAACAAATGCCCCTTTTCAATTCCTATTCTAACATTAAACTTCAAATATGTACTCTTCATTATTCTTTTTTTGAGTTGGAGTCTCACTCTGTCAGCCAGGCTGGAGTGCAGTGGCATACTAATGGCCACCGCAGCCTCAACCTGCTGGGCTCAGGTGATCCTTCTGCCTCAGTCTTCCAAGTAGCTGGAACTACAGGTGCACGCTACCACGCTCAGATAATTTTTTGATTTATTATAGAGACAAGGTCTCACCAAGTTGCCCAGGCTGGTCTCAAACCCCTGGGCTCAGACAAGTCTCTTGCCTTGGCCTCCCAAAGTGATAGGATTACAGGCATGAGCCACTGTGCCTGGCCTTCATTATTCTTGATCTTGGTTATTAGAAGAGGATAATTTCTCATGAGCCAGGACAATATCCAAATACACTTGCTTATTCATATGCTATGTTTATTATCAAGCTATGTTAATAAGCTCATAGGCCCAAGTTAGAGGGCCAGCAGAACTTTGGTAGCAACATTCTTTACCCTTGAAGATCAGTATTTTAGGAGTGAGTCAATATGGGTTGTAAGATTTGGTGCTGTATCTTCTGTGGAAACACATAAAACCAGGAGTAACATCTCTGGATTTTCTTTTCTCATAATCAACCTGTTATTGTTACCCTTGTATGTATTTGATATTAACCTAAAGATTGAATAACTGACCTGCAAATAAATACATCTCAGCTTCAGGAATGTTTCTCTGATTTTTTTTTTTTTTTTTTTTGAGTTGGAGTCTCACTCTGTCGCCCAGACTGGAGTGCAGTGGCCGCTCCCGGCCACCGCAGCCTCGACCTGCTGGGCTCCGGCGATCCTTCCGCCTCAGCCTTCTGAGTAGCCGGAATTTCAGGCATGCGCTACCACGCCCAGCTGATTTTTTGATTTATTGTAGAGATGAGGTCTCGCTGCCCAGGCGGGTCTCGAACCCGCGGGCTCAGGCAATCCACTCACCTCAGCCTCCCAAAGGCACGGGATTACAGGCTGAGCCACCGAGCCCGGCTCTCTGATGTTTTATTTTAATCACCTTCTTTTTACATAGTCATTCTGCTGCCTCATTAAGACAATTGCATGGTGCTGTGGGAAAATTAACAGCCCTAGACAGAACTCCTTTAGCGAGCGGTACCTGTGGTCGCTCAGTCTGCACCCGGCGAAGGCAGTCTGCACCATATATCACTGTGTTCTCAGGGATGACTTCAAAAGTATTGAGGTTGCAACAAGCCCCAATGATGCAGCCACTTGTCAGTATTACATTTCTGCCTACATATGCTGCAGAAAAAACAGACTTGCAAATCAAGACATCAAATATCTGCAACATATTTTTTGTAAGATGATTTAGATAGAAAGATGTGAACTGGTCTTAAGAAAAAAATTGAAGAAAATACTTCAGTTCAGAGTTTGTATAGATAACACAGAGGCAGGCACTACACACCAGTGTTAGATGGATTCAAAACAGAGTCCTGCTGCTATTTGTGTGACCTTGAGCAGGTCACTGTAAAGTCTCCAAGCTCAAATTTATCTACAAAATGGAGAGACCTCCTATATCACAGTTTACTTTAAGGAATAAATGAGTTAATAAATGTAAAGTCCTGAGTACAGGTTTGACACACAGGAAGCTTAATATATAAGTAGAAAATGCCAATGATGATGATGACAGTAATTGGTAATCCAAATGAAAATAAAAACCATTGAGAAGACTAACAAAAAGTATAATTTTATTATTTTTAAAAAAGAAGCATTTTCTTTCATGACAATCGAGACCAAGAAAGATAAAACACTATTCTAAAGAAGTGTTATAATTCAGGTTCTTTCTGGACCTTAGTAGGACAAGCTCTTGGAGTTTCTGCCTTAGTAGTGATGGTGACTTTACATGATCTTCAGCCTAGTCCCATTTATAAGTAAATGGCATTTGATTTTGATTGGCTAGGGTAAAGTAGTCCTGAAACTAAAGAAAGCAAACTGCTAGAGAAACTGTGATTTTTCCCCCCTTTAATTCCACAATAAACACGAATCAATCAAAACATCAGAGACACTAGTGTTTAGTAGTAATATTTTTCAAATCTTTCATTTCCACTTTATGGTTTAATTCAATCTTGACTTAAATGTACACAGCTAACTTTTAAATTTAATGTATTTAACCACATAACCAGATTAAGTTCCTTAGAAGCAAATACCTAGTCTGCTAACTAATTTAACCCACTTCCAAGCATATCATCTTGTCATAGTTTATACTTAAGTTGTTTCCCAGGATACCATAAAAGAGGAAAGAGGCAATCACTTTAACATTAAACTCTGAGCATAGCTTACCTTTTGATTCAATGACATTATTATCTCCCATTTTCATGGCTTGGGAATCTGTAAGCCAGAGTTAAGAAAATACTATAAGTATGCTCCTCTTTATTCTCTACTAAGACAATGTGTCCTTATATTGCTCTGGGGCAGAGAACAGAGGTGTGAGAAGGGCTATGCAGGCTCGCCCCTGCCAGAATTCTTTGCTCAGGGAAATGTGTAGTAAATCTTTAATATTTAAATATAAATAACTCTAGGTATATATGTTTTTCATAGAAATGAGTACCTTATACTCTGATTTTATGAGTGACATATTTTCATAATTGCTTTAGGAAAACTAAAATTACTCATCACTCAATCACTTAAACACTGTTAACAGTTTGATATATCTTGATATAAATATATAATTCCCTTTATATAAATGGGAATCAAACTTTTATAGCTTAAGTAAAATTTTTAAAAACATAACTTTAAATTATATTTATTTTAGAGTTGTGGGGTGGATGTGAGGATTTGCTACATAAGCAAATTGTATGCAGGTGAGGTTTGGGCTTATAGCAAGCCCTCTCTTCCAGTAGTGGATATGGTACCCAATGAGTGGTTATGTGCCCCTTATCTCCTCCCCATCCTTCTTTCCCCCACTAGTAGTGCCCAGTGTATATTGCTCCCACCTTTGTGCTTGTGTGCCTAATATTTAGGCCCTCCTTATGAGTGAGAATATGCGTTAAAAACAAATTTTTTTTTTTTAGTTGGAATCTCATTCTGTCGCCCAGGTTGAAGTGCAGTGGCATGCTCACGGCCACTGCAGCCTCGACTTGCTGGGCTCAGGTGATCCTTCTGCCTCAGACTTCCAAATAGCTGGAACTACAGGCACATGCTACCACGCCTGGCTAATTTTTTGATTTATTGTAGAGATGAGGGCTTGCCAAGTTGCCCAGGCTGGTCTCAAACCCGTGGGCTCAGGCAATCCTCTTACCTCAGCCTCCCAAAGTGCTGGGATTACAGGCATGAACCACCGTGCCTGGCTAAAACATAATTTTTAATAACTGCTAAATAGTCTCAGTGGTTTGTTTTATGCTTGTAGCTCAATTTACTTAAATATTTTGTTGAACATTTAGATTTCTTTCTCCAAATATTTTCTTTTATTTTTTGAGATAGGGTCTCATTCTGTGGCCGAGGCTGGAGTACAGTGGTGTGAGCACAGCTCACTGCAGCCTTGAACTCCTGGGCTCAAACAATTCTCCCACTTCAACCTCCTGAGTAGCTGGACCTACATGTGTGCACCACCATGTCCGGCTAATTTTTTAATTTTTTTGTAGAGATAGGGTCTCACTATGTTACCCAAACTGATCTCGAACTTCTGGTCAAGTGACCTCCTGTTTCAGCCTCCCACAAGTGCTGGGTTTACCAGCATAAGCCACTGTACCTGGCCCCTCCAAGTATGTTCTATTATAAGTTATATGTTTTGATGACATCATAAAAATATTTTACTATCTTTTTTTTGGAGACAGGGTCTTGATCTGAAATGCAGTCTGGATGGCATAGCTCATGATCACAGCTCACTGTAACCCAGAACTCCTGGACTCAAGTGATCCTGCTGCCTTAGTCTCCTGGTTAATTTTTTTTTAATTTTATAAAGGCGGAGTCTTGCTATGTTGTCCAGGCTGATCTTGAACTCCTGGCCTCAAACAATCCTCTTCCCTTAGCCTCCCAAAGTACTGGGACTATAGGCAGATTTTGCTATCTTTTTATAGTACAAAAACAAGCAAAAGAACTGGTGACACTCTTGGGGGCGGGGGTGGGAAACACAAAGAATGAAATAAAATATTTTCACACCTGCCCAAGTTTCTTGGATCAGATAACATATTGTCCACCCTAAAACTATATAGGAATCAAACTGACAAATGTGTGGCTCTTAATCAAAACAGAAGCCAAGATGACACTGTGTCTACTGCCACTCAGTCACTGCTATCTGTCAATAAGCTGTGGTACCAGCAAAAGGAACAAGAGCTTATTTTCAAAAGGCTGAGTTGGGTAGGGCTCGGTGGCTCAGCCTGTAATCCCAGCACTTTGGGAGGATGAGGCGAGTGGACTGCCTGAGTCCGTGGGTTTGAGGCTCACCTGGGCAACTTGGTAAGACCTCATCTCTACAATAAATCAAAAAAATTAGCCAGATGTGGTAGCACGTGCCTGTAGTTCCAGTTACTTGGAAGGCTGAGGCGGAAGGATCACCGGAGCCCAGCAAGTCAAGGCTGCGGTAGCTGGGAGCGTGCCACTGCACTCCAGTCTGGGTAACAGAGTGAGACTCCAATTCAAAAAAAAAAAGGCTGAGCTACACATATGTGTATGTGTGTGTTACTCTACTCTTCTGAGTTATTCGATGGAAGAGAACAAATCATTTCCTTAATATACTGTAAATAAGTCTGTTCAAAGAGCTGACTGGTCCTAAAAAATGTAATTAATGTATATTACAAATATATTTGATGGAAAAGTTATGACAATTTGACAATTTCTACTGAAGGAGACCCTGGAACTAAAGGACAGCTGGGAATCACTTATGTTAGATTATTGTATAGGATACAACAGCCGACTTCAAACACATTATTGGTGCCAATGATCATAGGTTTGGGTTCAGGCTCTTCAGTGTCAGGAGTGATATTATCTGGGTGACTGTAAACAGAAGAGACAAATCATTAAAAAATCAGTAACAAAATAAGCAATTTTCCTTCTATTTTGGAATTTTGGATAACGCTCTCAGTGTTACCTACATCAAGCATAAAATATCTATGTACATTATTTCTTAATTCAAGTGATTCACTTATCCTCTATGCTGGAGAAGCTTGACTGTATATTCAAAAGAGCTACTGACATGTAAAGAAGTTATGGGTCTGTGTAGGACAGCCTTCTTATGTTTATTTGTTTGAATTTGAATTTTATCTTCTTCATTTCTTTCCATATACCATAGAGTTCAAGTACCTCTGTTTATTTTGTAAACTGAAAGTCCAGAGAGCCTTCTCCAGGACAAGGTAAAAAAGATGCTGGCTATCCTTTTAGTCTGTTAAATTAGAATCAAAATGCCTAAATTGAAAATTTTTCATCCTTAATCATTCAAGATTGTGAAACATAAACAGATATTCACATGAAATAATTATTCTGTTATCAGCTGAAATAGTTGGAAGGTAAAATATTTGTGTTCTAAGAGGAAGAAGCCAATGTGAAATGGTGTTTTATCTCTGACAGCTGAATTACTGCAGAATGTAGCTGTTGTTAATTGACTTACACTGAAGGTGCCAAATGTATTTTAAATCCTAAGTAAGCTCTGAGACAAATCAGTCTTTTTATGACAGTTAAATATTTTCCCAAGGTCTTTCTTACAAATTCCATACATTGCTGCTATAAATTAGGTATAAGCCTGAATTTCTTGGCAACATTTTATCTAGAAAGGCTTATAAATGCTTATGTGAAAATTTCACAGGTATTACAATCTAGTTCACTATGATTAAGTACAGGTTCTAATTTATTTTAATCTTTAGAGTTTAAAAATTGCCTCTAGGACCTCAAATTTTTCAACTATAATTCTGAGTGTTACCTATACAAAACATTAGAGTTACGTTCACATGTTTGGCCATGAAAATAACATTTCAGCCAAAACCAAGAAATCCAATCAAAATAACTCTCCTCAGGGTAGTCAGGGCAGTGCTTGGAGGCTGGAGGCCCTCAGGAAGTGTTTGCTTAAGGAATGGATGAGAAAATAACCGTGAGGGGAAGACAACCAGACCCAGAGCTGGAGGTTCCAGTCAGCCGTCGAGCTCTCTCTCCTCGGACAAGTCTTTTTCCACATCTGGTTCTTGGTTTCCTCATTTTCTTATGTTGAAAAAGATCCTTAATGTTTCTCTAGCTCTAAAACAGTGTCCTTCCAGATGTCAGTTGTAAAAGGTTCTTATAGACAACTGAAATTAACAAAACACATTGCCTGTGGTACTCAGTTCAGTCTGTAAGAGTGTTACTCACGCGTTTATGATAAGAGCCTGCTCTTCTATCAGGTTACCTTCACCAATCACGATTGGTCCGGCTTCCGCAATAATTCGTGCTTTAGGGTGGATCACTGTCCTAGGTCCTGTTAAAAATAGTGTTTGAGAAGAAATTACTGGCGAAGGCCATGCTTCCAACAGGAGAGTTGGAGGTGACCTAGTGGGTGAGGCTGCTGGGAGGAATATTTCCTAAGTATGTGCCAGGCACCAAGCTAGGTACTTTATAAATATTATCTTCTTGGCTATTATCATCAGCAGTGAGTGCCAAATCTCAAGCCTAGGTGAGTGAAATGGCGCAGGCACTAGAGCCGGCAGCACCCGCTCAGCCTCTATTTGAAAGTTTCTGTGAGCTCAGTGGTGAAATGGAGGTGATGATAACACCAGTCCCGCAAGGCTGGTAGTAAGGGTTAAATGAGATAATGCTGGAGAAACAGGATGGGACACATAGTTGGCAACAAAAATTAATTTCCTTCCTCTCACTCAGGAAGGTAAGGCTCTCTCTGCTTACAATGTGGTGCTTTCATAAGTCAGTATACCAGGATTAATCTTTTTATTATGTGATTAAGAAAAAACAGGTGGACACAATTCAGAAAATATGGGACTTAACCTTAGTTTTGTCACTCTGTCACTGTCCCTATTACAAGCATTCCCACTAGAAGGAGGCAGGGCTTCCATCGTCTGTTCTAGGACATGACTTTAAACAGTTAAAATGTAAAAGGTTGAAGGGAGGCAGTAGAAGGAGCCAAAGATGATCCCTGGTGTCCTAAGTCTTTGGTGTGAGGAGACCTGAGGCCACGCCTCCAGTCTTTAATCCAAGGGAGCTGTGGGCCCCATCACTCCCACCTCACCAGCAGGGAGGTGCAGGCACTGCAGGGCAGGCCCAGGACTCAGCCTGGAATGCTAACATGCTCCCTCCCCTGGCTTTATCTACTGCAGGCCCAGGGTCTTGGTGATAATGAAACTACTGATGAAAAAACACACTTTCCTTTTAGCCTTCTCCAACACACATCCCACGTGCCCCTCAATACCAAGGCTATTTTTATGGGTGAACAAGTGAAGAGGAAGTAACTGACTCTGCAAGTAGGGCGGGTAGACAGACGAACTGACAGAGGAAGAGGGTTAGGAAGGTGATGGTGTCCATGAAATTCAAGCCTGACAAGTATTTGACTCTAAATTGTTACTTTATTCTATAATCGTTTTCTGCCTGTGACAGGCAAGAGGCCCTGCTGTATGTTATGGGGCAACAAAAAGGAATCCAGACTATTTTTGTCTTTTTGCGTTTGTTATCTTGAAAACTGGGAATGCGTAATACACTCACTCACGAATGTATTAAAATAAATAAGGAGGTGTTGCTGGTGTCCAAAGAATTGGAAGGAACCTCAGAGCAGCTTATTCTTTTTCCTGGTGAGGAAGAGCTGGGGACTGATAAAGAGGGTGGGGGCCTAAGACAGGATACACAGCTCAACATCCCAGCATTTCCTACCAGGATGCACAGCCTGGGAGGAAATGACACAGAGTGGCCTTGGTATTTCTCAGTCACCTCTGGCTCCCCAAATCTTCAGTTGCTAATGAAAATTCTCCTCAGGATAGATTTTAGGACAGAAGATGGGATCTCAGATCTCTGGGCAGCTTCTCAAGTTGGGTATAAATACGTGTACCTTTTAAATATTTGTTCAAAATATTTATATATAATATACATGTATATATGCATACATACACACACACACACACATATATACATATACTTATTTATAAGAAAATACATGGGCTGGGCACAGTGGCTCACACCTATAATCCTAGCACTTTGGGAGGTGAAGGAGAGAGTCTAAGCCCAGGGGTTCGAGACCAGACTGAGCAACTTGGTGAGACCTCATCAAATAAAAAAATTCGCCAGGCATGGTGATGTGTGCTTGTGGTTCCAGCTACTTGGAAGGCTGAGGCAGAAGGATCACTTGAGCCCAGCAGGTTGAGGCTGCGGTGGCTGTGAGTGCCACTGCACTCCATCCTGGGCGACTGAGTGGGATTCTGACTCCAAAAAAAAAAAGAAAGAAAAAAAAGAAAGTACACGATCATTACAAAAAAATGAAAGAATCTCTCATGTTAATCTCATTCCCTAGAGGTAACTATTTTTGGAAGTTTGGGGGTATATTATTCCAGACTTAAATATTACTGCATACTTAAGATCTGTAAATCTCACTATATAAAAACTACATTTCATTAAGAAGTTTAAAAGTAAATACAACTTGGAGAAAAAATATGCATTACAAGCACATACTTCTTTAAAACCAAAGAACAGTACTTATTATTCTGCAATCTGCTTCTTTCATAGTAATTCTTCCAAGGATGTATATCTAGATAGATATTCTTTTTAATGGCCAAAAAGTACCTCACCTCATATTAATATACCATAAATTATTTCACTGATCCCTTAATAATGGGCATTTAGATGTCACTACTTCTGGGGAAGAGGTGCCAAACAATGCTCAAATGAGCCCTGGATTCCTTTGAAATGAGAACTCTCCAAGTCTTCCAGCTGTGTGAACCACTTGAAATCTGCAGTTTGCGTAATACCAGGTTTACATTATACTTCAAAATGTCCTATGATAATGGGTCACAATCTGCCTATTTTAGGTTCTTTGTAAGTAAAGCCCCAGCCAGCCCCCATCCCTTGTCTAGAAAGTCCAGACGCCGAACTCTATCACTTAAAGCCTACATGCTTACTCTCTCCAAGCCAGTTTCCTTATCTATAAAAAGAGAAGATCTGTAACAACCTATTTTCCTGGGTTGAAATGTGGATTATATGAAATAATGTTTGAAAAGAAGATCATGGGATCTGGTCCAGAGTTCTTAAAAATGGAAGGTTCTTTACTATTTGCCACTAAGAGCTAAAAATAACTTTCTTAAAAGAAGCAAAATAACTAATTCTGGTCTGAGAAACAGAAGAAAAGAGACTGCTTTCTCCTCTACTTAGGTAGCAGAGTAATACCTCCTTTTAACCAAAAGGAAAAACTCCACATTGTATGACAGAACAATAAAGAGATTAATAAAAGCATTTTCCATAACTAGCTTTAAAAATCTTAGACAGGCCGGGCTCGGTGGCTCTGCCTGTAATCCCGTGCCTGTGGGAGGCTGAGGTGAGTGGATTGCCTGAGCCCGTGGGTTCGAGGCCCACCCGGGCAACTTGGCGAGCCCTCATCTCTACAATAAATAAAAAAAAATTAGCCGGGCATGGAAGCACACGCCTGTAGTTCCAGCTACTTGGAAGGCTG
>NW_007246633.1:429232-433343 GCF_000164805.1 Carlito syrichta | reverse complement strand
CCAACTCAAAAAAAAAAAAAAAAAATCTTAGGAGGAAGAGGTCATCGTGGCTGCAACAGAAAGCACTGCTAGATAAGTAGGCAGAGGCACTAGATAATCTGCCAGTCCTTCAACTGACAATAAGCTACAAGGGTTGGAGTAATTATGATGACGAAACCACTGGGATTCATGTGTTTTCTTTAAAAGTTCTTCTGAAGTGTACTTTTGAAAACAATCGATATTTTCACTTCTCTTTTTCAGAAATGACTAATACACACTTGTCATATAATAAAACCAAATAAATAAGCACAAATTTAAAAATATAAAATATCCCCAAGTTCCATAAGATGCCTTACATAGTCAATAGAAATGATCTGCGAGCTATTTTAGGCATGTGTTTATTACTGTTATTACCACTTTACCATTAATAAGTTATTTAATAAGTAACTGGAAAACTAGTGAGAAATCTGAGCGTCTTGCCTGTAGGTAAGGCCCAGCACTATTTAGGTGAGACCAGTGATTTAGACACCACTTCCACCTGCTGGCAGCATTGTCAAACTACAGGTCCTGGTGTTTCCCAGCTGACATAGCTTGAGAGTTTGAGAAATTATCAGCTTTTGAGTTGTGAGGTGATAGCAAACGTCACCGACAGTACTAAGCTGAACTGTTCTCCTCAACTTCCTGTAGGTCTTTTTGGGTTTAGTGAGCTTAAAGGAATACTGTGATTTGAGTGAATGATGTGGATAATCCAGCAATGTCTCCGCACGGTCTGACACTGGAGGTCAGGCAGCAGAGGCTGGCAAGCCAAGCACCCCTAGAGACAGCGCCCTGAAACATGGCCATGGCTTGCTCGACGGCTGCCTGCCATGAGCACTTTTACCCAGATAGGGTCTGAAGGCAAACCAAGTTTAAGGGTCTTGAGGTTAAAAGTGATTTAAAAAGAAAATATCCGTCACCGTGGAAAAAAATTTTCTTAAGCCTGTTGTGAACCTTGGAGTTCTTTCTGGCAGGGCAGTTTGTGTATTTTCTTCCCAAATGTGCTGAAATCCTATTTGGCTTATCTCCTTGTTTGGATAAATGTGTCTAGAGTGCGGCTGCCTCACTGGCTGGTGAATTATTTTTCTAAATGGTTGGCTGGGCTTGATGCAACACAGCCAGAAAGACATTCCTTGCATCAGATTTCCATTTCCCTCATGTGGGAAAGGACACTTTTCCTGTACGTCTTTGCCACAGAAAGCAATCTTTGTGTGCATTTCCATGTGTCAATAAATAACTGAAAAAGCCGCAAGCTCTCTTTTTTGAATATTAAACAATTCCCCTGACCTGTAAGCTGAAGTACCTGTAGGGGTGCTTTACATGCAATGATTTCTCAAGTCAAAGCCACTGTTCTGCCTTACTGAAAAAGACTGCTATCAATACAAGGGAGGCTTTTGACTTGTATTAAAACTCTACTGGGGAGAATGAGCAAGTGGGACACAGTGCTTCCAGCACAAAGCTTTCCCATGGTGCCCAATTTTGCCTTCACATTGTGATGTCCCAATTAACGCCTGTTCTGACACCAGGAGTCAGCCTTTTGCCCTACGATGGACTGCAGGACTGTGCTTCGAGGTACCTTTCTGAAATATTCTTCAGATCTCAAAATAAAGATTAACAGGAAATAATTCATAGTCCATGAAGCAAGGCAGCCTAATTAAAAACAGGCTTGGCCAGGCACAGTGGCTTATGCCTGTAGTTCCAGCACTTTGGGAGGCGGAGGTGAGAGGATTGCCTGAGCCCAGGGGTTCAAGACCAGCCTGGGCAACATGGTGAGACCTTGTCTCTACAATTAAAAAAAAAAAAAAATTAGCCAGCTACTTGGAAGGCTGAGGCAGAAGGAGCACCTGAGCCCAGAAGTCTAGGCTACAGTAGCCCTGAACGTGCCACTGCACTCCAGTCTGGGCAACAAAGTGAGACTAAACAAAGCAAAACAAAACAAAAAACAGGCTTGATGCTATGAAACCTTATTTACCCAGATGATGATCAATAAGAGAGCTTTTTGTTTTCCCAAAGTCTGTTTCTGAGCAGTCTCCATGAAGGGGGGTCAGGCTCCAGCAGAGTTTTAAATCTAGGGTTTCTGGTTAAGGACTATATATTTCCAAGGTCTGGCTAGTTTCTCTAACAAACAAAATACCTGATTTTCTAGGAAAACAGAAGATCAAGTTTAGAGTTTCACTAACCTGAAACAGCAAAGGAAAACATTACTCTGCTCCTGAAATATTTCAGAATGTAATAATTTGTAAAAGAACAAATAACTAGAGGATGGAAGGTTACACAAAACATCCTGAAAAAAGTATCTACTAAGCTATACTTGAGTTGCTTATTAAATGCTCAAACTTTCATCTCAATAGAACAGAAAAAGGCTTAAATCAATCATTCCAGTAAACTAAAAATAACAATAAAAGCTCTAAAATGAAAAATAAAGCATGGTGGGAGAGCTGTAATCAGAAACCTTATTTCCACTTTCTGCTTTGATTTAACTTTATATCTCCCAATAACTTTTTAATCTGATGTATTATTTCAGAAAAATGAACTAGTAGACACCAAAAGATTAAAGATATTTAATACTAGATATAAAAAAGATAGAAATGATTATTAAATACCAATTCTGGAAAATTCCCAGATTTATTGAATGTAAGAAACATGCATGACAAAAATGAGATAAGAATTGAGGAAGACAGAACAATGGGTAACTATATCACTCTTCCGAATCTAATTTTAAAAATTTTGTTGTTTCTATGAAGTATCTGAACAAATTTTATTGTTTCAAAATACTGGATCAACAATAAATATAATAAATACTAACTTAGACCCATTCTGTGATAAACTTCAGATTACTATAGATTTCTTGAAAATGTATTACCACATCTTATATTATAATTCATCATTGAAAATCTGTGTTGAAATACCATGTATTATTCTTTTTTGGGGGTTGGAGTCTCTGTTGCCCAGACTGGAGTGAAGTGGCATGCTCCCGGTCACTGCAGCCTTGACCTGCTGGGCATAGTTGATCCTTCCGCTTCAGCCTTCCAAGTAGCTGGAACTACAGGCACATGCCACCACACCTGGCTAATTTTTTTACTTATTGTAGAGATGAGGCCTCACCAAGTTGCCCAGGCTGGTCTCGAACCCATGGGCTCAAGCAATCCTCTTACCTTGGCCTCCCAAAGTGCTGGGATTATAGACGTGAGCCACCACGCCCAGCCTGAAATACCATGTTAACTATTAGAATTGTGCACTATCAGCTAGTGGTCAAAAGCCAGATGGAAAGCAGATTTAAGCATCATGTTTTCTTAAGTAATTTCGACATACAGAAAAGGTGGAAAGATAACAGCAACAAAGACAAGGGAAGAGCACAAAGTAGTAAAAGAGGGAGAAACAGGAGAGTGAGTCCTGACTCCTGATCCCCCAGCTCCAGTCCTAGATAGGAGTCTACCCATTGCTGACAGCTCCCTCCCTTTCACAGGATAAAGCCTTTTCTGTCCAGAAAAGCTTCTGTAAAGGAAGTTATTTCAAATCTGAAATATACATACCATCCCCGCATGTCTGTGTGCATTTATGTCTGCAGCTGTATCGATACTATCTATATACCTATTTTATAGTAGATAATACATACTTTTTCTTCAAAATGGGGAAGAAGTATAAATTCAAGGGAAAGCTTATGTAATTAATTACATTATTTTAGTCTTACTTTCCTTCTAACTATAGAATACCTGGTAAGATATTATGAGGTATTGTTCTTAGAATCATGATAAATGCCATAAATATACAGTAAAATAATGAGTACAAATAATGAAGAAGAGCATTTTGATAAATGTGTGGCCCTCACAATTTCTCTTCATGAACAGTTTGCAACAGAGAGAGTTTACCTAGATTCAAAAAGAAACAGGGTTGGTTCCTAAATTTCAAAATTCTGCCAACTTAAAATAAATAAATAAACTTGGCAAATTCTTTTTTTTTTTTTTAGTCAGAGTCTCACTCTGTCGCCCAACCTGGAGTGCAGTGGCATGTTTATAGTCACCCCAAAGTCAACCTGCTGGGCTCAAGTGATCCTTCCACCTCAGCCTTCCAAGTAGTCAGAACTACAGGCGCATGC
>NW_007246633.1:424604-429212 GCF_000164805.1 Carlito syrichta | reverse complement strand
GTAGAGATGAGGTCTCACCAAGTTGCCCAGGTTGGTCTCGAACCCCTGGGCTCAGGCAATTCTCTCACCTCGACCTCCCAAAGTGCTGGGATTACAGGCTTGAACCACTGCGCCCAGCCAAGCCCAGCAAATTCTTAACAATGTTCCATAACACTGACACAATCTTCACTGGTTTTATATGACATGATGCTTAAGTTATTTGGAGGCTTAGACTTATCAGCAAAAAAATGACATTACAGTTTTTTTTTCTTTATTAATGAAACTATTAACATAAGAGAACAGGATGCTTTTTCTCTCTGAAAGTGCAATTACTTACTGAAAACTCTTCTCTGGTAGCATGTAGGTGACAGGCAGAGCTCACATCAATGAAGCTGCAAGGACATCCCATCCAGGGATGAGTTTGAGGAACTTACTTAAGTAAGTTGCCACATGTTCAACTGTCCATTTGATCTAAATGTTGAACTTGATCTCCAGCAAATCTACCTTGATAAGATTTAACAATGCTAATAACTAACATTTACAGAGCACATAGCCACTCAATTTTCTTTCTTTTTTTTTTGAGTTGGAGTCTCACTCTGTCGCCCAGACTGGAGTGCAGTGGCCGCTCCCGGCCACCGCAGCCTCGACCTGCTGGGCTCCGGCGATCCTTCCGCCTCAGCCTTCTGAGTAGCCGGAATTTCAGGCATGCGCTACCACGTCCGGCTGATTTTTTGATTTATTGTAGAGATGTGCTCTCGCTGCCCAGGTGGGTCTCGAACCCACGGGCTCAGGCAATCCACTCACCTCAGCCTCCCAAAGGCGCCGGATTACAGGCTGAGCCACCGAGCCCCGCCGCTACTCAATTTTCAAATTATTTTTCAACAAACCTAGGAAAGGCACTCCTGGAGTGATGGAAATGGCTCTTTGCCATCCAATATCCATCCTCCTCTTTTTCCTTGTAATAGAACCCTGACTTTATTAGAGGCAGCAATGTGACCAGCTACGACTGTATCTCCCAAACTCCCCTGCAGCTTGACGCGGACATGAGATAAAGTCCTAGCTATGAGACACACAGAGAAGGGTTGTGTGGAACTTTCAGGCAGGCTATTTAAAGGAAGCTGACTCACAACTGGGACACATGCCCCTTTGTCCCCCCTGCTCCCCTTTCTCATCCAAAATGACACTTGGTGCTCCAGTCATTGCAAGGCTGGAGCTCCGTGCTGGACAATCAACTGGTCAGCCCTGAATCACTTATCTCTGAACTTTTATATGAGAGAATCAACCTTTGCATGTCTAAGTCACCACTAGACACAGCTAAGATATCCTAACCCTGATATACACAATTACAGATGAGAAAAATAAAAGTTAAGCAATACGTCCAGAGTAGCTCAGCAGGCAAAGAGCAAGGAGTGATCTACCCTAGGTCTGTCGATTTCATGGTCCACTCTCCCAGCAAAGTTCCATGAAGGCAGCACCTTTGCTGTGCTTATTGCTGTGTCGCCAGTGCTAGCACAGGGCCGGGCACATCTCTCAAATAAATGAATGACTTTGTGATACTGCTGCATTAGCATCTCAGGATTTTACAGCCTCCATCACATTATGTTCTTTTAGAAATTTTAAACACAAGAGAAGATACATTATTCTGTCAATAAGATTAGGACATCAGTGAAATAAACATGGAATACAATATTTAATTGTAAAGCACTAAAACAGATTAAATCACATCAATTCTTGAAAAAAACAATACTAATAAACTATTTTCTTACCGATAGTAACATCTCCTCTGATTTCACTTTCTACACATACAACTGCTCCAGGAGCAATCTTCACACTACAGGAAGAAAAAGGTAACACTTATTAAGAGTAAGATTTAAAATATTGTTCTAGAAGCTACTCTGACACTGTAGTGAAAAAAAAATGTTAAAAATTGATGGGAATACTGCTGGACATGGTGGCTCATGCTTGTAATCCCAGCATTTTAGAGGTGGAGGGGAGACGATTGCCTGAGCCCAGGGGTTGGAGACCAGCCTGGACAACCTGGCAAGACCTCATCTCTACAATAAGTTAAAAAAAAAAATTAGCTGGGTATGGTGGCATGCCTGTAGTTCTAGCTACTTGAAAGGCTGAGGTGGAAGGATCACCTGAGCCCAGCAGGTAGAGGTTGCAGTGGCTGTGATCGTACCACTGCACTCCAGCCTGGGTGACAGTGAGACTCTGACTCAAAAAAAAAAAAAAAAGATGAAAATATAGAAAGTCAATTTTAAGAGGGCAAACTTTTAATATATGATAAACTTCTGGCCAGGTGTTGAGCTCACACCTAGTACTGTAATTCTAGTACTTTGAGAGGCTGAGGCAAGAGGACTGTTTGAACCTAGGTTTCAAGACCAGCATACAAAAAAAAATTTAAAAATTAGCTGGGTGTAGTGGCATGTACCTGTAGCCCCAGCTACTTGAGAGGCTGGGAAGAGAGGTCTGCTTGAGCCCAGGAGTTCAAGGTTGCAGTGAGCCATAAGCCTGCCAGTGCAACAGAATGAGACTCTAACTAAATAAATAAATAGTTCCTTGTAAAGGTTTTTGAATGATCTCCAAGCTACACTGTTAAGTCATAAAAGTAAAGCCAGAAAATGTAATATGCCACTATTCTGTCAATAGGAAGAAAAGGAATGTATATGCAAACTATATAACCAGTAAACTAATACTAACACAGAATTCAAAATTTATACATATTCCTACTTACTAACTACCAAGTAATATAAATTTTAGTACAAATTGTTTAGAAGACTCTAATAATTTCTACACTACTTACTGATGTTTTCTGATATTCTGTTGTGATCTTTTGACAAACCTGTATCTAGCTAAATGCTGCCCCTAGCGGAGCTGTGAGCTGACAGGAGGGACTGCATCAAATGTCTTCCCCCATAAAGTGAAAATAAATTTTTCTTAATAGCAATGATATTCATGATGTTAAATCTTCTCTTGGCTTCTATAAAATAAGTTTATATATTTTATCTTTATAATTCTGTTTGGGCTCTTACAATTTTTGATTTACAGTTATTCATTGCTAGTATATAGAAATAAAATAATTTTGTCTGACTAGACACAGTGGCTCATGCCTGTAATCCCAGCAATTTGGGAGGCCAAGACAGGAAGAATGCATGAGCCCAGGAGTTCAAGACTAGCCTGGACAACATAGTAAGACCCTGTCTCCATTTCTTTTTTTTTTTTTTTTTGAGTTGGAGTCTCACTCTGTCACCCAGACTGGACTGGAGTGCAGTGGCCGCTCCCGGCCACCGCAGCCTCGACCTACTGGGCTCCAGCAATCCTTCCACCTCAGCCTTCCAAGTAGCCGGAATTACAGGCATGCACTACCACGCCCGGCTGATTTTTTGATTTATTGTAGAGATGAGGTCTCACTGCCCAGGCGGGTCTCGAATCTGTGGGTTCAGGCAATTCACTCACCTCAGCCTCCCAAAGGCGTGGGATTACAAACTGAGCCACTGAGCCTGGCTCTTGTCTCCATTTCTTAAAAAAAAAAATTTTTGTATATTGACTTTGGATCTTGAGAGCTTGTTAAACCCACTTAGTTCAAGTAGATTTTCTGTAGATTCTTTGGAATTTTCCACATACACAATTATGTTGTCTGTGAATAGAGAAAGTTTAATTCCTTCCATTCCAAACTGTATGCTTATTATTTCTTTTTCTGCCTTAGTGCCCTAGTTTAGACTTCTAATACAATATTAACCAGGAGTCATGAGAGTGGACATATTCCCAATATTAGAGAAAAGTATTCCAGTTCCGTACAATCAATAAAACCTTGGAAACTTATCTTTTAAGTCATAAGTTTTGCATTTTAAGTAACTTATTAAAACCTGGTATGTGAAAGAGTTAAAGTTTTGTTGATCAAAATCATGCGGCCTTGAGTTATAAATTTTCCAGTAAATTATTTACTCATTTCAGGAAATATGTTCTGTAATGGCAAGGACTAGAAATCAAGATTGCAGTGACCTGTTTATGTCAAGTTATTTTCTTCCAAAGTTCTATGGACTATTCATGCATGAAAACGTTTATTTTCAACCTACAGTATTTTTATGTACATCAATTACAAACAAAAAAAGACTGTATTATTTAATTCAAAGGATGATACTCCAGTTAAAAAGATTTTTAATGTAATATTTTCTATTTATTTTATGTCTTTTTGACACTTTTTCGATACAAAAGTCACTGCAAGATTTTACATTTTTGCAAATGCTTTATTATGAAACAGGTTCATGATGTTCTTTTAAATGTATGCTTTTTGATGATTATTTGAATATTCACAAGCTATCTCAGAATGATGTATGATGAACTAACAATGCTGGTTGCCTTCAGAGAGTAGGGCTGGAGAGCTGGACTCGAGAGGAGACGGAAGATTTTTTTCATTATACGCCATTTTAAAATTGTTTGCATTTTGAACCATATATTTCCTATTCAAAAACTAAATAAATAAGGCAGGAGAAAAGGTAGATGGATAAATAAGATTTTCTGAAAACCAGGCCCCAAAGAGGTCCTGGGTACATTTTCATAATCAGGGTAATTTTTCTTTTTTGAGTTGGAGTCTCACTCTGTCGCCCAGACTGGAGTGCAGTGGCC
>NW_007246633.1:417343-424469 GCF_000164805.1 Carlito syrichta | reverse complement strand
GTAGAGATGAGGTCTTGCCAAGTTGCCCAGGCGGGTCTCAAACCCGTGGGCTCAGGCAATCCACTCACCTCAGCCTCCAAAAGGTGCGGGATTACAGGCTGAGCCACTGAGCCCGACTAGTAATTTTTCTATTATTGAACTTTTACCTCCCTTCCTTTAAAAAGTTCCCTCAAGTTATGATCCCAATATGTGCCTTCCCTCTTTAATTTATTTTACTGTCTTGTAACTCTTAAGCATCATTTAACGATTTCTGGACTCCTTAGTTTTAAGATTGCTTTTTCTGTTCTTTTAATCATTTCTCCCACTGTCTCAGCAATTGTTTTTCACCAAGGATAAAATTATTATCCATTACTATCATTTCTTATTATTTTCAAATGTCGAATAAACAACCTGCTATCACAAATATAAACCTATCATGCCATTTTCATAATGGCATCATTGATAGTATTTCTAGACCATTCTTCATAATTTTTCTGTGTTGTATTACACCTAGATGCTTGATCTAAACAAGCAGAAAACATGACAGAGTTGATATAATTTAAAAATGAGAGGTTGCGTTATGAATGTGAATACATCATTACTTCGAATATTCAGTAGGGTTATATTGTAATCCCTTTCTTATTTCACTTTAGTTTTTTCTGAGTGATGAGATGCTTTTGCTTTTCCACCCGTGACAGATAGGCAATGATGATGCAGCTGTAATTTATTTATTTATTTATTCTGAGTTGGAGTCTCACTCTGTTGCCCCAACTGGAGTGGGGTGGCACGCTTCTGGCCACCGCAGCCTCAATCTGCTGGGCTCTGGTGATCCTTCCACCTCAGCCTTCCAAGTAGCTGGAACTACAGGTGCGTGCTACCATGCCTGGCTAATTTTTTTATTTATTGTAGAGATAAGGTCTCACCAAGTTGCCCAGGCGGGTCATGAACCCACGGGCTCAGGCAATTCACTCACCTCAGCCTCCCAAAGCATGGGATTACAGTCTGAGCCACCAAGCCCGGCTGCAGCTGTAATTTAAATGAGATACCTGTATGCTTCTGGTGGTAATAACAGGACACCCCGTTAAACATATGGTTCCAGTATGCATCAGGAATCATAAAAAATTCACATTGCTTAACCCATTTTGGAAATCTGTATCTAGAATTCTATCATCAAGAAATAATTCAATAGAAGGAAAAATATATGAACAAATTTGTCACCGTAATGTTCTTTAGTGAAATATTATTAATAACTGTGATAGCCACAGAACAGAAAGGGAGAATGAAATAAAATACAGTCATCAACTTATGGGAATACTGTATACTCAACAATAAAAACAAGGTAAAATCATGTAAAAATACTAGCATGCACATGCTAAACCACCATTTAAACATGGAGGGCTGTGTATATCAGGGGTTGGCCATGCTGCAGAGCTGAGTAGCTGCAATGGAGGCTGTGCG
This sequence comes from Carlito syrichta, assembly GCF_000164805.1. NCBI lineage: Eukaryota > Metazoa > Chordata > Mammalia > Primates > Tarsiidae > Carlito > Carlito syrichta. The sequence goes on along the minus strand of NW_007246633.1, from coordinate 423,032 downwards.
GACTCAAAGTCTGAAAATTTATTATCTGGACCTTTACAGAAAAGTTTGCTTACCCCTGGTCTACATCAACAACTTATCTCCCCTTCCAAAACTCCACACTAAAACATATTCCTTCAGTAGAGGAATAGAAGAGGGATTACTCAAAAAGACAAAAGAGCAAGGGAGAGGAGACAACAGCAGATGACAGAAAAATAATGGAAGCTTAGCTCAGAGGCACTGGGCCTTAGGGAGGGGGTGTGGGGATGAGGGTGGAGAAGAGTGGAAATGTGAGGCACTGGGGCTGAAATCAGTGCAGTGGATACCTGTGCTCTCCCCATCCCAGTGTCCACAGTCAGATGATGACTAACTCCTCTCTGAGACGATGCCCAGAGGTGGGTGGCAAGGAGCAGTGCAAACAGCAAGACCAGCAGCTCCGTTGCCCTGTGTGCCTCGACTCTCACTCAGGATTTCAGGCAGCAAGGAGAGTAGGAGATGATTCTTTTCCAGAGAAACTACAGACATATAAGACTTTCAATGAAAAGACTGGTGTCCAGCCTGCCTGGCCCCATCCAGAGGCAGTATAAACCTAATGCACAACCCAGAGTTTCCAGATTTTCAGGCCTCATTTTTTTTAAAATCAGGGTCTTGCTCCATCGCCTAGGCTGGAGTACAGTGGCACACTCATGGCTCACCACAGCCTCAGCATCCTGGACTCAGGTGATCCTTCCCCCTAAGCCTACTGAATAGCTGGGGACTACAGGCATGCACCACCACATTGGCTAATTTTTAAAATTTTTGAGGAGACAAAGTCTTGCTATGTTGCCCAGGTTGGTCTCAAATTCCTGGGTTCAAGCAATTCTCCTGCCTTGGTCTCCCAAAGTGCTGTGATTACAGGTGTGGAGCCACTGTACTCGGCCTTAGTCTTCATTATTAATAATAGAGAGCCAAAGATGATCAGGTATTTGAGAAAGTCCCCAACTAAAAAGAAAAAGACAAATAGGAAAAAACAAATAAGAAAAAAATGGCCTGAGAAAACACAGACAATTCGGGGAGTAGAAGAGCACTTTAAAAAAACTTATAATTAATTCCCAGAAATGAGATGCTACTGCATTCATAAAACAAGACAGAAGTCCATGAAAAAAAAACAAGAGCTTAAAAAAGAGCTCCTAGAAATTTTTAAAATGACCAAAATTAAGAATCTACTAGCAGGATAGAGGTTAAAGACAAGAGCTCTTTCAGAAAGAGAACAAAATATAAAAAGACAGAAAATAGGAGAGAAAGGCATGAAAGTTAGTCGATCAAAACATGAGGTCCAGCTGGGCTCGGTGGCTCATCCTGTAATCCCACGCCTTTGGGAGGCTGAGGTGAGTGGATTGCCTGAGCCCGCGGGTTCGAGACCCGCCTGGGCAGGTAAGACTTCATCTCTACAATAAATCAAAAAATCAGTTGGGCGTGGTAGCGCATGCCTGTAATTTCGGCTACTCGGAAGGCTGAGGCGGAAGGATCGCCGGAGCCCAGCAGGTGAGGCTGCGGTGGCCGGGAGCGGCCACTGCACTCCAGTCCAGGCGACAGAGTGAGACTCCAACTCAAAAAAACCCAAACCAAAACAAAAAAAAAAAAACCCATGAGGTCCAGAATCCAAATAAATCTCAAGAGAAAAAAAGAGAAACTGGTGGAAAATAAACTCTAAAAATATTCAAGAAAATTTCCCAATACTGAAGGATATTATAAAATTTTGAACACTCTGGAAAAGATCTGCAAAGTTTCCAGAGCTAAAGAAAAGAAGAGGAAGAGGAAGAAAAAGAAGACGAAGAAAGGAGGTGACACACAGAAAGGGCAAAATAACCATACTCAGAATAGCATCAGATTCCTCCACAGTGACACGGATGCTAGTAGGCCAAGAGACGATCCCTGCAGAATTCTGAGTGAAAACTATGTTCAATCTAGAGATGTGTATCCAGGCAAATCAGCAGTCAAGAATGGAAGGAGAATAAAAACATTTTCAGACTTGCAAAGACTAAAATGAAACAAAACAAAAAACCTCTTATGCACCCTTTATTAGAAGGCTCCTGGAGGATGTGTTTAGCTAAATAAAATCAAACCAATAGACACAATGGTGTTAGAAACAGACTTCAGCATGAGAGAAGGGCAGAGGGAGAGGTCAGGACAACAGCTGTGCATCAATCTTAGAGAGTACAGAGCATAGAGAACTTCAAAGGAAAGATCTTCAGAGAGAACTCAAAAAAAAAAAAAGGAAAACTTATCTGACGCACATGTGGAAAAAACAGTACTAGACATTTGACACATCTGTTGGAAGATGTGGAAATCAATACATAGAAAAATAAGGAAATAAAAAAAGAAAGTAATTATTATTATTTTTTGAGGTTGAGTCTCACTCTGTTTCTCAGGATGGAGTCCAGTGGCACACAAACGCCCACCCTAGCGTCAACCTGCTGGGCTCCAGCAATCCTTCCACCTCAGCCTTCCAAGTAGCTAGAACTACAGGCACGAGCTACCAAGTCCAGCTAATTTCTTTTTTTAAATTTATCACAGAGACAAGGGCTCGCCAAGTTGCTCAGGCTGGTCTCGAACCCGCAGGCTCAGGCAATCCATTTGCCCCAGCCTCCCAAAGTGCTGGGATTACAGGCTGAGCCACTGAGCCCTGCCAGGAAGCAATTAACTACAGAAAAAAGTTAAATGAGGTATACTCATAAGGTATGCTTTTTGACTCAGCAGAGATATATGATAACATTAAAAATGGACTACTTTAACCACAAATTCAGATATAACTATACTGAGGAGCAGGGGATGTATGTGTACGTGTTGGGGATGTGGGGCTAGGAGCGTTGGTATAAAATCGCTGAATCCTCAATAACTATAAGAAGAAATCAATAGATACTATGTAAAATAATAGATCAATTAAAAAAATAAGCAAAATGAAGGCAAATAGCAAAAGAAACAGCTAAATGGGTTCAAAGAGTCTGCTTCCAGGGAGTGGAAACAGGACAGTGAAGGTTAAGGCAAGGGCTGCCTGTTTCCAAATGAGCCTTTTAGTGACGTATGCAACTGTGTGCATGCATTACTTTGATTAAAAGTACAATCAATTTTAAATAACAGAAGTGTAAATGTTTATGCAAGAATGCTCAGGTGAGAATGTGAAAACACATCTGTATCCTCTCAGTGTATTTAAAAACACTGAAAGCATACATCTAGGCAAAGACGAATAAGCAACAAAGTAAAAACCTCTCCTCCCCAAGTTGAAGATCCTGGAATTAGTGGAAACACGGAAGATATGAAGAGAAAGAAGGCAGGTAAGGCTGAGAGGGAAGGCAGGGCCAGCCAGGAACAAAATACCACACAGGATTTGAATTTGCACCTGTAGACAATAAGTCACTGAAGGATTCCCATTCCTCAGCCAACAACATTACCTAGTAATACGCAGATAACTGGCATTTGTATGCAGAAGTAATACGCAGATAACTGGCATTTGTATGAAGAAGTGGGGTGGTGCAGGTAGCTAATCCTGCAGAGATAATGTGGGCCTGAAAGGAACTGGCAGTATACAGGATAAGTGGCAGGTATGTCTAGAAAACAGCAACAAGACTTGGCAACGCATACAATTAGTACAATCTGATTTCTAGGCAAAGTGGAAGGTAGGTACTTCCTATTTCTTGTGACAGGACCACAAGTGTGTATAGTCATCCTTCCGTATCCGTGGGGGATTACTTCTAAGACCTTTATGGATACCAAAATCTGTAGATGCTCAAATAGACTATTTAATATCATTATTATTTGATATAAAATGGTGTAATATTAGCATATAACCTACACACATCTTTCAGTATACTTTAAATCATCTCTAGATTACTAATAATACCTAATACAAAGTAAATGCTATGTAAATAGTTATAATACTGTATTATATAGGGGGAAATGACAAAGAAAAAAAAGTCTGTAGTCTGTACATGTTCGGTACAGACCCGTATTTTTTTCCTGGGTATTTCTGATCTACAGTTGGCTAAAAACACGAATAAGGAACCTATTGACATGGAGGGTTGATTGTATTTGCTTTCTCCTCTGAGCAGGGGAAATAGGTTTGACTACAGAGGGATGAGGTTGAGGGGCATGGAGTGAAATAAGGAAACTGGCCAATCATCCTGGATCCTTCCTGGGAAGGGGTAATTCCAGATGGAGGGAGAGGCTCAAATGCCAGGGCTCAAAATCAGCTGCTCTGACTCAGCTCCACTAGGGCCTAAAACCAACCAAAGGTGAGGAGCCAGATCAAAGCTTCTAGGCTTCTGATTTGGAACAGGCAGATGGTACCATCTGAGAAACAGCCTATGGGAAGAAGGGCAGATTTTAGAGGGAGAAGTCATTTTGTTAAATTTTATATAAATTCACTCTGAGGTATCAATGGAATATTCAGGAGATATACCCAATGAGCAACTGAGAATAAAGATCTGGAACTCATGGGAATTCTAAAAATAAAGCTTTGAGAGTCAGAAGAATAAAGATTCTTTCATTAGCAGGTCTTTCCATCATTTCTATTTCAGAGTCTGTCCCAAACATTCCCTAATACACATGCAAATTAACAATAAAAATATTTATTAAAAAAATTGCACCAACTTCCCTACTGGTATGAAGAACTCAAAATAAAAAAAGATATGCAAATTTTTCTTCCACAATTTCAGTGGACAAATCTTCCTACCACAATGCATTTTTAAATCTCTAAGTTAAAAACAAACAAACAGCCAGGCTCGGTGGCTCAGCCTGTAGTCCCAGCACTTTGGGAGGCTGAGGTGAGTGGATTGCCTGAGCCCACGGGTTCGAGACCCACCTGGGCAACTTGGCAAGACCTCATCTCTACAATAAAATAAAAAAATCAGCCGGGCATGGTAGCACGTGCCTGTAATTCTGGCTACTCGGAAGGCTGAGGTGGAAGGATCACCGGAGCCCAGCAGGTGGAGGCTGCAGTGGCTGGGAGCGGCCACTGCACTCCGGTCTGGGCAACAGAGTGAGATTCCAACTCAAAAAAAATAAAAAACAAACAAACAAACAAAAAAGTATCAAACAGAAAAAAACTAATAATCTCTGGGTCTATTTTCAAGAAATGGTTGCAGGATTAAGTACAGCTACATCTGTTTCCATCATTTTGTCAGACTCTGACTTGCCACAAAGCAAAGTTAATGAAATCCTACCAGTGATCCTTCTGGGTGATATGGCCCTTCAGGAGTCAATCTTCTGAAATCACAGAAAATATGTAACCTTCCTACTGAGTCGGAGAAAAGAAAGCTTTAGTAGGATGGAGCAGAAAAATGCAACAGAAAATCACCTGGTCCAATCCTCTCATTTTATGGATGAGGAAACTAAAACTCAGACTAGAAATTTATTGAATCAAAGCTCATTCCTGGGCCATCACTGTCCTGAAATCAATCGTCTCTTTTCTGCTCATTGAAAATCTCCTGGATGAAAATGTTTCCTGGAAACATTTCATCACTCTGGATATTTTTCCTGTGATAATGATGCTGCCCTTGAATGTATCACCATTTGTAAATGCCATTTCTCTGATACTTTTCATTGAAAGTGGGTTTTTGTATTCAAGCATACAATTTTATTAAGCCCTGGTCAAATAAATTTGCCTTTATAAAATGCCGCGCCGGGCTCGGTGGCTCAGCCTGTAATCCCGCGCCTTTGGGAGGCTGAGGTGAGT
>NW_007246633.1:414813-416992 GCF_000164805.1 Carlito syrichta | reverse complement strand
GCACTCCAGTCTGGGCGACAGAGTGAGACTCCGACTCAAAAAAAAAAAAAAAAAAAGCCTCTTGCTTTAGACCTTACATCCCATTGCAATTTTCCATTCCCTCAGCTTCTTTCTCATTCTGAAAACAGCATCGTCTAACATTAAATTTGTCCTGGGCAACTGAGTGTGGGAGAGACTCGCAAGTGCTCCTGCCTTCAGCTTCATGCACACAGGAGCGAACCCAGGTGGTGTTTGTGTCACAATCAGCACACTTCTCAGTGAGACAGGGAATAAATTAATCACAAGACCAACTAAAACATATTCTCCAATCTCCGCACCTCGGAGTGCTGGAGCGGGGGAGCCCAGCAGGGCTGGGAGCTGGGAGGAGGTTCAGCCTCAGACCTGTTAGAATAACGAGTCAACAACACTTTCATCTTCGCTGTATCTGCCGTACATAATGTTACCTCTGTTCTTCCTTAGCTTACGAAAAAAGATTACAGATAGCCAGTTTACAGGAAAAACCTAAATTTTAATTTATAACACCAAAACAATGTCGGCTGTCTTTGCCCAAAAGGGTCAGCAGAGGGTGCTCAACCCTGCTGTCGTTGGAAACGACCTGTGCATTTCTCTCATCCCAGGCGTTTCCTTCCACCTACACTCCCCAGCAACGAAGGCGGCCGGAGAAGAAGCCACAATTCCCGTCCCCGCATGTTTACAAAGGCGCTTGTCCACGCAAGCGGATTATGTCACTGTCGCCGGGAACGGTAGCTCATGCCTGTAATCCCCGCACTTTGGGAGGCCGAGGTGGGAGGATCGCTTGAAGCCAAGTGTTCAAAACCAGCCCGGGCAACATAGCGAGATCCTGTCTCTAATAACAACAAAAAAATATGTAATATGTCCCTGCCCAAGTCCAGGCACCGGCCCTTTAGGACACAGACCGTGATCAGTTACACACACTGCCCTCCCCTCGAGAGATGGGAAGGGATTGGGGGAGCGGTCAGCTCGAGCGTGGGTGTCAAAACAACACAGAACCTAGCGACAAGACGTGGGCGCACAGCCGCGCCCAGCAAGGTAAATTATAGGGGAGAAGCGGCGCAGCCTCCTCGCGGGCCCCGAGAAGAAGCTGATGTCATCCTTCCCCAGCAGTCCCTTCTGGAAACCCCTTCTGCGCAGGCGTGTGCAGGGAGGGACGGCGAGAAGGAAGAACAAAATCCTTCTGGGCAGCGATTCTGCATCCCTCTCAGCCCTGCCCGCCCCGGCTCCGTCGCCTCCCTTTCTCGGCGGACGCCAGGTCTGCACTTTACATATCGTCAGCCCGAGCGCCCGGGATGAGACACGCTCTCAGTGCCCACCACTGGGGACCAGGAACAGGTGCCCCCCGCTGCAGAGGGCTGAGACCAGGTTTTTCTCAAGCAACAGACCCACCTCTTTTGAGTCTTCTCCGCCATGGTACGGCCCCTGCCTGCAGTTTTAGCGGAAATCGACACCACCGCCTGGGTAGAGCGATGATTTCTACACGCGATTGGACAGCCTGGCAGGGTTGAGAGGAGGCGGGACCGGAGGGGGGTCAGAGCGCAGGGGCGGGCGGAAGTGGGCGGGGCCAGGCAGGGGCGGGGCCCGCGCGGGGCCCGAGCGGGCGGTGCCGGGAAGACTCGCTTCTTCTGCTTGCTCGGTCCCTAGATGCGCAGGGTTGTGCGTGGCGGCGCTGCATGGATGTCCGCGGATTTTAGCCTTGTCCAAGCGCCTGTAGTCTCGCATTTAAAGCGGCACTTTATTGCAATCCAACGCGCATCGTTATGCCCTCATTTTACCCCCTCCCTTGTATACTCGCGATTACACCCTGCAAGCGTTCGTTCTCAGATTTCACGGGATGCTCCTTTCCAGTCCCTTGCCTTCCTCTATACCTTTGGGCTGCTGCTCGGCCCTGGCCCTATCTTTGGCTGTGTGGACTCAGTCTTCCCATAGGTTAAGTGCCCTCTACCAGCTTGCTTTCTCAAATTAATTTCTCTAGTTCTGTCCTCTCTGCCAAGCATCACTTCAATTGAGTACTTACTATCTCTACTCAAAGTCTTATCAAACCTAACAGGTTCAGAACGGAACTTTTGATGAACGCCCTCGTCGTTCCTCCAGCTAACTGCTCCTTTTTTTTTTTTTAGTTGGAGTCTCACTCTGTCGCCCAGACTGGAGTGCAGTGGCACGC
>NW_007246633.1:402701-414793 GCF_000164805.1 Carlito syrichta | reverse complement strand
CCGCAGCCTCGACCTGCTGGGCTCCTGCTGGGCCCCTGCTGGGCTCCTCCCGGGCTCCTGCTGGGCTCCTGCCGGGCTCCTGTGATCCTTCGCCTCAGCCTTCCAAGTAGCCGGAACTACAGGCGGCGCTGCTAATTGCTCCTTTGAACCCCATCGCAGTAAAGGAATCCACCATTTGCCCAGTTGTTCAAGACAGGCAATCGAGAGACACCTTGGCACTCCTCACCCCTAGTGTAGAATTGACCTGAAAATTCTGGGGGTCATACCTCTGGGGCCTCATCCCTCCGCTTTACACCATTTATTCCACCATTTCTCTAATCGAATCCCTGGCTCTCTCCCCTTTTGGTCTTCTCCGTCCATCCTTGACCTCTAAATTCATGCCCCTTATCCTCCCACCCGGAACTTCAATGCAAATCATTCTCTTGTAGTCAAAATCATCCTCTGAAAGCCAAATCGTGTTATTTATTTCCCATTCCTCTTAAAATCCAAACTACTTTCCATAACCTATCTCTGGACTAGATCCAGCCGCTGTCTGCTTCTCTCTTTTCTCACTTCATGCTCCCTTTCTTCTTTCTTACACAATCACACCTCATTCTCCAAGAAGCCAAACTGACCCTCCACTCTTAATTGCTTCCTCTTTTCCCCACCCCAACATCTTTTGATCCTTTGGTCTCAGAAGTCACATATTCAGTGTTCACCCAAAGAAACAAAACTAGTAGGAGATATCTATGAAGAGGTCTGTCATAAGAAGTTGGCTTACGTAGTTGTGGGGGTCTGGCTAAGCAAGTTCAGAATCTGTAGACCAAGCTGGAACTCATGCGAGGGATGAACCAGCTGTTCACAGGTGAATTTTTTCTTCAGGGAAGCCTCAGCTCTTGAATCAAGCCCACGCAGATTATTTAGAATAGTCTCTCTCTTTTTTTGTTTGTTTTTGTTTTTTTGAGTTGGAGTCTCATTCCGTCGCCAGACTGGAGTGCAGTGGCTGCTCCCGGCCACCGCAGCCTCCACCTGCTGGGCTCCAGCGATCCTTCCGCCTCAGTCTTCCAAGTAGCTGGAACTACAGGTGTGCGCTACCACACCCGGCTAATTTTTTATTTTATTTTTTTTATTTAGAGATGAGCTCTCACCAAGTTGCCCAGGCGGGTCATGAACCCGCGGGCTCAGGCAATCCACTCACCTCAGCCTCCCAAAGTGCTGGTATTACAGGCTGAGCCACCGAGCCGGGCTGGATAGTCTCTCTTAAAGTCAACTGATTATGGACTTTAATCACATCCACAAAATACCTTTACAGCAGCACCTAGATTAGTACTTGACTGAATGACTGAGAACTATAGCCTAGCCAAGCTGACACGAAAAACTGACCATTGCACTCAGGGAAACCTTTCTTGACTATCTTAGTTCATTCTGGCTGCTGTATTTTGTTAGCCCTTAGTATCCGTAGGTTCCACATGCATGGATTCAATCAACTCTTTAATTGAAAATATTGGGGAAAAAATTCCACGATGTCCAAAAAGCAAATCTTAAATTTGCCACATGACAAGTGCTATGTTGAATCCATGTGAACGAAGTGATGTGTAGGAATTGTATTAGGTGTTAGAAGTAATCTGGAAATGATTTAAAGTATTCAGGAGGGCTGGGCATGGTGGGCTCATGCTTGTAATCTCAGCACTTTGGAAGGTTGAGGCAGGAGGATGACTTGAGCCTGGGAGTTTGAGACCAGCCTAGGCAACAAAATGAGACCTCGTCTCTACAAAACATCAAAGAAGTAGCCGGGTGTAGTGGCGCGCACCTGTAGTTTCAGCAACTCTGGAGGCTGAGGTGGGAGGATCACCTGAGCCCAGGAGGTTGAGGCTGCAGTGAGCCATGATTGTGCTACTGCACTGCAGCCTGGGAAACAGAGTGAGACTCCACTAAAAAAAAAAAATTAAATTAATAAGGTACAGGGAAAGATATGTATAGGTTATATGCAGATACTACACCATATTATGAAGGGACTTGAGCATCTGCGGATTTTATTTATTTTTATTTATTTATTTATTTTGAGTTGGAGTCTCACTCTGTCGCCCAGACTGGAGTGCAGTGACTGCTCCTGGCCACTGCAGCCTCGACCTGCTGGACTCAGGCGATCCTTCCGCCTCCAAGTAGCTGGAACTGCAGGCGTGCGCTACCATGCCTGGCTAATTTTTGATTTATTGTAGAGATGAGGTCTCGCCAAGTTGCCCAGGCGGGTCTTGAACCCGCGGGCTCAGGCAATTCACTCACCTCAGCCTCCCAAAGCGCGGGATTACAGGCTGAGCCACCGAGCCTGGCTGCATCTGCGGATTTTAGTATCCATGAAAAGTTCTTAGGCCTGATGCAGTAGTCTCCCTTATTCTTGGAGGATGCATTCCAAGACCCACAGTGGATATCAGAAAGGCAAATAGTGCTGAACCCTATATGCACTATGCGTGACTTTCTTTTTCTTTCTTCACAATTTCATGGATAAAAGATTTGTTCTTACTGTGGATCTTAGCAACCTCAGCGAATTTTTTTCTTTCCTTATTAAGTTGAGAATTTTCACATTTTCACTTAAAGGAATCACCAGCTTCTGTTGGCACATCTGAGTTGCCAGCATTACTGTGCTTGTGTTTTGAGACCATTATGAAGTAAAATAAAGGTGACCTGAACACAAGCACTGCAGTACTACCACATTCGCTCTTATAACCAAGCCAGCTACCAAGTAACTAATGGTTGGGTAGTATAGACGGTGTGGATACACTGGGCAAAGGGAGGATTCATAACCCAGGTGGGATGGAGTAGGTTGGTGCGAGATTACATCTTGCTACTCAGATTGGTGTGAAATGTAAAACTTACAAATTGTTCATTTCTGGAATTTTCTATTTAATATTTTCAGGTCTCAAACATTTTGAGATTGTGGTTGACCACGGGTAACTGAGATTATAGAAAGCAAAGCCCCATATAAGGGGGGGACTACTGTAATTTATAAACAGAGAACTGCATTGTTCACAGTTCTAGAGGCTGGGAAGTCCAAAATTAAGGCAGCAGAGATTCCATGTCTAGTGAGCTTGTTCCTTATAAATGCTGTCTCTTGCTGCATCCTCACATGGCAGAAGGGGCACACAGGCTCCCACAAGCCCTTTTAAAAGGCACTAATCCCATTCATTAAGAACCTTCATGACTTAATCACCTCTCAAAGGTTCCACCTCTTAATACCATCACCTTGAAGGTTAGATTTCAACATATGAAATTTGGAACACAAACATTCAGACCATAACACCATCTAATAAAAAATAGGCCATCCTTGCTATTCTGATTATTTTCTCCATGGGGTAAGGATTATACTCATCACTGGCTATACTTATTTATTTTACTGTCTCCCCCAAAGACTTAGTTCCATGAGGTTAGGACCATGTGAGTATTTGTTTCCATTCTTGACTCAGCATCAACCACAGTACCTGCATAGTTGATACTCCCCCCAAAAATGTATCAAATAAGTATATGGATAAATTTAGAACATTCTGTTGGTCCCAAGCATGTTAGCACATCCATTTTCTTTTCTTTTCTTTTTTTTTTTTTTGAGTTGGAGTCTCACTCTGTCGCCCAGACTGGAGTGCAGTGGCCGCTCCCGGCCACCGCAGCCTTGACCTGCTGGGTTCCGGTGATCCTTCTGCCTCAGCCTTCCAAGTAGCTGGAACTACAGATACACGCTACCATGCCCGGCTAATAATTTTTTGATTTATTGTAGAGATGAGGTCTCACCAAGTTGCCCAGACGGGTCTCAAACCCGCGGGCTCAGGCAATTCACTCACCTCAGCCTCCCAAAGGTGCGGGATTACAGGCTGAGCCACCGAGCCCGGCTAGCACATCCATTTTCAAACAATGTCTACCTAAATTAATTTGAAAGACTTCCATGGCATGCTTATAAAGGGCCATTTTATCAGTATTAGGTGCAGTGTTTAGGGCCTAAAAGCTTTTCAGGGACCAACAAAATGTTTGAGACCTGAAAATAAAATAATGGACTGACTCCAGTGTACAAAAAGTACAGGTAGGAATTGATAAATATTTAATTCAGTGTCTACGAATCAACTTTTTTCTTACTAATCAACTGCAATTTAACTCTTCTGTACTTAAAAATTTTATTTAATGAGGGATATGGTTGCATTCAATATGTTTAATATGATGTCAGCTTTTTGGGTTCCTTAGGGAGCTCTCATCTCCCCATTAGCTGTTCTATTGTTTGCCTAAGACTTTGTGCCTTCTGTAGCCTGGAATAAGCTAACCATCTGTTTGGAAACATCCTTTCGTAGAGAACCAACTTAAGCATTTCTGCTTCTCCAAAATCATTTTTAATTCCCCGTTTCTGCAGATGACTGTTTTTTTCTTTATCTACCACACTATACCTGTGCATCTACCATTCTTTCATGAAAGTATTTGTTTCCATTTCTGTCTCCCTAGGAGACTGAGAACCACATGAGGGCAGGGACCGTGTCTTACTCATCCCTATATTCCTAGTGCCTAGTACAGAACTGCCATAAAATGGTAGCCCAATAATGCACATACTTGTTATGATTCAATCATTTTGCCTTCAACTACATTCAACCAGCCAGCTTTCTACACTATGCTTTTGCATGCTTTTCCTGGTTTTCATGACAACTCTGTCGAGGCAGGTGTAATTTTTAAGATGAAGCTCAGTCTCAGGTGAAATGACTTGCTCAAATTCCCCAATCAATAATAGACTTTTAGATGTTCTCCTCTGTGCAGGGCAGTTTCTCACTAAAAGAGAAATCATCTTGCCCCGGAGATGCTCTTGTGTCAGGCTATATCTTCCTGTCTTTTATTTAAGGTTCCTTGCTCTTTCGTGTGCCTTTGGAGATGAAAAACAGTGGATCAGAGATGCCCTGGGCTCAGTAGACAAATCTCCACTTGTCAGGAGGTGTCTTGCCTCTAGAAAGTCTCTTCAGTATTACTTGTCCACACCCCTAAAGAAAAGATTCTCTTTCAATGTTTTTTCTCCACACTTTTGCATCCTCAAAATCTCTTTAACTTAAACAAATATTTGCTGAGTAAGTTTATAATATGTATACAGCACTATTCTATGTGATGGTGATATAGCAATATGCAAAACAAAGTGTTTTCTTTGTAGAGTTAGCATTGTAGTGAGGAGCTACAATCAAGAAAGAGATATACAAGGGGGGACTCGAAAACCCAGAATTTATTTATTAAAAATAAATGTTTATTCTTACATGTTTATTCTTACATGTTTATTCTTACATGTTTAAACTTCACCTTCAAAGTACTCTCCATTTGATGTAATACACTATCAAGATGCTTTTTCGACTGCTCAAAACAGTTTTTGAACTTGTCAATTTTGATGTCTTTTGGTGCTTTTGCTGATTTTTGTTTGCCTTTGAGGACTTTTTTCATCTGGGGAAACAAAAAAACATCACTCAGGATAAGATTGGGTGAATAGGCAGGGTGGGGCACGGGGATCATGCTGATTTTGGTCAAAAGCTGCTGAACACCCAACATGGTATGGTTGGGCACACTCATAAATTAACCATCATGAAATGGACAAATTCATTGAAAGAATCTCAAAAAAAACAATTCACCGAAGCCGAACACAGCATCTCACAACAATGATAGCTGGTACACTGATACTGATGGGTTTGTAGAACACTAACCTATTGGGGGAGGCATGTACTACAAGGGGCCTACCCTCCAAAAAACAATTCTGAGTTTTTTTGGGTCCCCTCATATAAGAGGTGCTGATATGGAAAAAAAAAAGCATAAGGAGAAGACTGTTGGTGAGGAAGAGTGATCTTGTCTTCAATCTTCATTTCCAAAGCTGGAAGGCAGACTTTTCCCCACCTACCTCTGGCTCACGTTTCTTGTTCCTGCTCTGCAGTCTAGGGATTTGTCTGTCCACAACAAGAAAATAAGATTTTTCATTAGCTTAGTGAAGAAAATATGACAGTCTGATAACTGGAAAGGCAAATAACGTGCTATGTAAAACTAAACAAAGCCACAACTTCTGAAAACAGGTTTTTAGTATGTGTCATTATTCATATAACACCAAAATGTGTTTTGGTTTCTATAGTGCAGCTCCCTTTATCAGAAAGTCAGCTTTTATACGGCTTATCGCCAGGGCTTTTGTTTGCGTTTTGCTCACCCTGACCCTCCTAAACTAGATAAAAGGACCAGAGACTGCCTAGTGGAGTTTGCTCTTGCAGGAAGGCACCAGTTAAGGACCCTGGAAAGGACAGTATCTTTTGTTCCATTTCATAATGGAGTGGCTTCACCTGTTATTCCTCCATCCTGTGTCACTTTACCAGGGGGCTGCATTTCCTTTTGCACTTCTGTTTAATTATCTCTGCATCATGGACTCCTTTTCTGTTCATGCCAGGTAGGCTAAATGGCTCATTTTACCCTTATATCTGGGAATACTATGGTAGGGTGAGCAGTACAGAGCAGATTGCAGAGGTGAAGACTACATACTAATTACACTTCAAATTTTTTTTAACTGTCACTGTTACTGCTTATGGATTGCTTGATAGTGAATATACATATATAATAGAGAATATGTATAATAGATACATAGGTAGTGAATATATATAATAGAGTAAAGCTAAGTTGGAAATTGATATCATGTCTTCACTGAACTAGTCAAAGTTTGATAGGCTCACATTAAATGACTAATGGATGAAAATAAACTCTAGAGAGAGATGGTTGTTGTGATTGTGCAGGAATTCCCCCAAATGGACACATCTATACCAACACAGATCCTAGATATTCTTGAATAGTCCTAATTTCATCATTTTCTTTCTATTTTTTTTTTTTTGAATTGGAGTATCACTCTGTCACCCAAGCTGGAGTGCAGTAGCACACTCCCGGCCACTGCAGCCTCAACCTGCTGTGCTCAGGCGATCCTTCCACCTCAGCCTTCCAAGTAGCCGAAACTACAAGCACGGGCTACCATGCCCAGCTAATTTTTTTGATTTACTGTAGAAATGAGGTCTCACCATGTTGCCCAGGCTGGTCTCCAACCTGCGGGAACAGGCAATCCTCTCGCCTCAGCTTTCCAAAATTCTGGGATTATAGGCTTGAGCCATTGCACCCACCCGGCCTCCTTTTTTTTTTTTTTTTGAGTTGGAATCTCACTGTTGCCCAGGCTGGAGTGCATTGGCATGCTCATGGCCACCACAGCCTTGACTTGTTGGGCTCAGGTAATCCTCCTGCCTGTCTTCCAAGTAGCTGGAACTACAGGCATGTGCCACCACACCCCACTCATTTATTTATTTATTGTAGAGAGGAGGTCTCAACAAGTTGCCTAGGCTAGTCTTGAGCCCTGGGCTCAGACAACTCTCTCATCTTAGCATCCCAAAGTGCTGGGATCATAGGCATGAGCCACTGTGCCTGGCTTAATTTCATCATTTTCAATAAAATTAAAGTTTATATGAAATTATAACAATGTAAGTTACATTTACAGCTAAATGTGATTATTAAAATGCCTTTGTATGATTTCTCAGAGAAATGAAATAAGTCAAAATGAATTTTTTTAGATTAGCTATACTCAATTTAGGGTTAAAAATTATTGTTAGGCCAGACACAGTGGCTCACACCTGTAATTTTGGCTTTTGGCTGAGATAGGAGGATTGCTTGAGGTTAGAGTGCTAGATCACTCTGGGCAACATAGAAAGACCTTGTTTCTACAAAAAATTAAAAAGTTATCCAGGCATGGTGGGGCATACCTGTAGTCCCAGCTACTCAGGAGGCTGAGGCAGAAGGATCACTTAAGCCCAGGAAGTCAAGGGTATAGTGGGCTATGATTACACCACTGCATTCCAACCTGGGTGACAGAGCAAGACCTTGTCTCCGTAAAAAAAAAAAAAAAAAAAAAGTGTGCAAACATAAGAATCCTGGTGGAATTACTTTAGGATTAAGATTGCTGACTTTGGATTCAGCTTGTGAGTTCTAACTCCCTCACTTAACTGAGTGTTATTGTGCTTGTGAATAAACTTTCTCCAAAGTGCCCTTTCCTTATCTGTAAAATGAAAATAATAATGGTTATCTCATGGGGTTGTTTTAAGGACTAAATTAGGATATAAAGGATTATTAGCACAATGCCTAGAATGAAATAAGCAATCACTAAGTCATACATCCTATACTGTACATGCATAGACATTTTAATGCTTAGAAATCCTCTAGGGCAGTTGCCTCAGGCTGGGAGTGCTGCTTCTGGCTTCTGCTTCTGCTGTGTAGGGCATAAGTGTTTCCCTTAATTTCCCATAGTAGGGAGGTGAAGGCTTGAACCACAGTGTTAACTGGGGTGTTGTGGGGAAGAGTCACCCCAAGCAAAGGCTCAGAAAGAGGCATGGGAATAGCCCGGGGCTTTTGCGTGATACAGCCTGTCACACTGAAGTGCCTACTGCTCTCCCCCAAGAAAGAAAGAAATTCTTGCCAGTGTGCTCCTTGGACTGTGCCACGGACCCATGACATACATTCGCCCTGTAATGATGTTTTCTGGTTGTGAGTCGGTAGAGAAGTCATAGGCCTCTTTGTCTCATTTTCCTCATCTCTGATCAATCAGTCCCTACTTCACACTTTCTCTGAACCCTTCAATCAGCTGTATTAAGTTGGCATTAATTTAAAAGCAAACCTCTATGCAATACAAAGAAGAAACAAGTCTATATATTGTGGACCGTCTCAGCCTCTGCAAATCTGCCTCTTCTTGGCTTTTCATGGAGGATATGGGTGTTTTACAGCATTAAAAAAAAAAAGAACTCTGAACTCTTGGCTGGGCTTGGTGGCTCAACCTGTAATCCCAGCACTTTGGGATGCTGAGGCAAATGGATTGCCTGAGCCCTTGGGTTCGAGACCAGCCTGGGCAACTTGGCGAGATCTCGTCTCTACAATAAATAAATAAATAAATAAATAAATAAATAAATAAAAATTAGTCAGGCATGGTAGGGTGCGCCCATAGTTCTGGCTGCTTGGAAGGCTGAGGAGGAAGGATCACCAGAGCTCAGCAGGTCGACGCTGGGGTGGCAGTGAGTGTGCCACTGCACTCCAGCCTGGGTGATGGAGTGAGATTCTAATACAAAAAGAAAAAAAAAAAGAACCCTTGTTCTTTTCCTTCCTGGCACCTGAGGATCAGGCACTGTTGTGAAGGACAAAGTGGCTCTCTGGAGCAGGAAGTTCATAATCAGCTGACAACGTTAGTGGAAACAAATGGTCATGGTGGTCCTTTAGCCTGGGAAGGTAATAGTATTAAGAAAGAAATCCTGCAAAAACTAGCCAAAATGGGCAAGGACACATTGGATGTCATCTTTGTATTTGGATTCTGACCCTATTTTCGTGGTGGCATGATTGACAGTTACCTGAATTACACAAAGAAAATGAACCCAAGCATACATAGACTTGCAAGACATGGCCCAGATGAGAAGAAAAAGACTTTAAGCAAGTGGTGAAAAGGGCCAGGCACAGTGACTTACACCTATAATCTCAGCAGTTTGGGAAGCTGAGGCAGGAGGATAACTTGAGCCTAGGAGTTCGAGACTAGCTTGGGCATCATAGCAAGTCCTCGTCTCTACCAAAAAGATTTGAAAATTAGCCAGCTATGGTGGCATGCAGCTATAGTCTCAGATACTCAGGAGGCTGGGAGACTGAAAGGATCTCCTGAGCCCAGGAGGTCGAAGCTGCAGTGAGCCATGATCATGCCACTGCACTCTAGCCTGGGTGACAGAGTGAGACTCTAGCTCAAAAAAAGAAGAGGAGGAAGAAGAGGAAGAAGAGGAAGAAGAAGAAGAAGACGAAGAAGAAGAAGAAGAAAGTGGTGAAAAGAGCACAAGGACAGAATAAGTCAGGAAAACCAAAGACCAGTGTTGATGCTGGCAAAAAGGAGTAAAGAGTCTGTGTTAACTTTATTTGCCGTGATTTGCAGTTTTCTCATGAGAGGATTAATAAACTGTAAAAACTTAAAAAAAAGACTAACTCATAAAATCTTAACATGCAGCAGTGAGGATGAAGGGTAGACATAAAATTTTCTGCCTGAGTTTTCAAACATGGAAAGAAAGCACTGGGTCTCGTCCCTCTCCCCTCTCCTCTCTCCCCCTCCCATCTCCCCTTTCCCCTCTTCTCTCTCCCTTCTCCCCTCGCAGAGCAACGCTATGGAAGAGCTCTCTAGACATCGTCTCATCAAGATGAGTATCTTTGCTTTTTTTTTTTTTTTTTAAGTTGGAGTCTCACTCTGCCACCCAGACTGGAGTACAGTGGCCGCTCCCAGCCACCGCAGCCTCGACCTGCTGGGCTCCGGCGATCCTTCCACCTCAGCCTTCCAAGTAGCCGGAATTACAGGCATGCACGCCCGGCTGATTTTTTGATTTATTGTAGAGATGAGGTCTTGCCAAGTTGCCCAGGCGGGTCTTGAACCCGTGGGCTCAGGCAATCCACTCACCTCGGCCTCCCAAAGTGCTGGGATTACGGGCTGAGCCACCGAGCCTGGCCACCAGTAGATTTTAAAGGTGTCCCTGCTAGCAAGCCTTCTAGGATGTCAGGGGACTGGTGATGGAATACCTTGGTGGAAATCATGTCAAAGAGAGAAAGGCTTCCAGGGTCACTAAGGCAGGAATCAAGATTTGTCTCCTGAGGTGAAAGTCTGCAAATGGACACTAGATCTTTCTCCCATGATTCATTCCTTCAGATGAACAAAAGGACGGCATCCAAGTGTGAACAGCGTGACTTCTTTGGGTGTTCTGTGGGGCCTACCTCGACTGGGTTCTCAGAATGACATCTTCAGTGGTTCATTGACCACACTCTTCCAAGCTGGTTTTCCTGGGGTGTCCTTTCTTTTTCAGATACCTCTTTCTCCTGGCTGGGGGAGGCGCCCTGGCCTTGGCTGCCATGGGTCCCTACGCTGTGCTCGTCTTCATCCCTGCTGTCTGCACAGTGGCTCTCCTCTGCTCCCTCGGCCCACAGGAGGTCCACAGGTGGACTTTCTTCTTTCAGATGAGCTGGCAGACCCTGTGTCACCTGGGCCTGCATTACACCGAGTATTACCTGCAGGAGCCTCCTTCCATGAGGTAAATCTCCCCGTCCATTTGGTTGTGCTGAGCTTGTGGTAGCGAAGAGAACCTGGGTGTTGAGTTGGAATCCTAATTCTTCCATAATTGAGCAGTGTGACCATGAGCAAGTCCTTTCGCTTCTCTCAGTTTCTTTTTCTGGGAAAAAAAATATGGGAATAACAGTACCTATCTTGCAAGACTGTCATGAATGTTGGAATGAATACAAATGGGATTCTGTGACTACTCATTGCTTATGCAGCATGATGTCTGACTCCTAGCTATAACTGTCATTGTGCTGGAGAGGGAGGGTGAGGCCAGAGTTCCAGATCACACAGAGAGGACTTCCTGGAAGTGACTAAGCACTAAGTGACTAAGTTACTGGCCTCAGCATGGGTAGCTTAGATGCACAGCCAGCGGGTATAAATCTACTGTAAACCCTTGCTGTCTTCCCATGGCAGCTGCTTAGGATGCAACTCTAAGCAGCTGCTGTGTCCGAGTTTTATCTTACGTCAGACTCGGCTATTCCTGTACCCCTGAAGAAGGGTAGTCAGCCCATCTAGGAAACAAAAATCAAGAGCTAAATAGAAAAGTGTTTTCATGAGTCAGTGAGATCACCAAGATTAGGGGGAAACATATCTTTACAATCTCAAGGCCTACATTCGTGGCTCCCTCTGGTTATCACAACTGACTTGGATCCAGGGTCACTCAGAGCACAGAGA
This sequence comes from Carlito syrichta, assembly GCF_000164805.1. Lineage (NCBI taxonomy): Eukaryota > Metazoa > Chordata > Mammalia > Primates > Tarsiidae > Carlito > Carlito syrichta. The sequence goes on along the minus strand of NW_007246633.1, from coordinate 403,014 downwards.
CTGTGACTGCTCTAGGTGTGATATCGATCTGATTCTAGCCTGTCATTCATTCGCTCACATTGCCATCCCGACTATACTCAGAATCCAGCCCCCTCCTTTTTAAAATGACTGTTTTTCAGCTGGGCTCGGTGGCTCAGCCTGTAATCCCGCGCCTTTGGGAGGCTGAGGTGAGTGGATTGCCTGAGCCCACGGGTTCAAGACCCGCCTGGGCAGCGAGACCTCATTTCTACAATAAATCAAAAAAATCGGCCGGGCGTGTAGCGCATGCCTGTAATTTCCGGCTACTCGGAAGGCTGAGCGGAAGATCGCCGGA
>NW_007246633.1:393282-402638 GCF_000164805.1 Carlito syrichta | reverse complement strand
TCAAAAAAAAAAAAAAAAAGACTTTTTCAAAGGCTTCAGGCTTTCTTCTTTGAGGAAAAGGCAAGATGGTAGGTAGGTGGGGCATAGGGAATTCTGAATGGGATGTGGTGAGTAAGGATGCGGTGGGAAGCCGCGGCCTGATGGGGCTGGAAGGGCAAGTTGAACAGGATCTGGCTACATGGGAGGACAGCTGGGTAGACCTGGAATGGGAAGGTGTGTTAGGCAGGGCTGCCATCACATGGTCCCACAGGCTGGGTGACTTACACAGCTGAAATCTATTTCCTTACAGCTCTGGAGGTTGGGCGTCCAAGATGAAGGTATCAGCAGGTTTGGTTTCTTCTGAGACCTCTGTCCTTGGCTTGCAGATGACCATCTTCTCCCTGTGTCCTCATAATGGTTGCTCCTCGGTCTGTGTCCTGATTGTTCTTATGAGGATGCCAGTTATATTGGATGAGAGCCCATCCTAATGACTTCATTTAACCATAATGGCCTCTTTAAATATCCTGTTTCCAAATACAGTCACATTCTGAGGTACTGGGGGTTAGGCCTTTAACACTTGAGTTTTGGAGGAGGGGACATTTTCAGCCCATAGCAGAAGGTAAGTTAGCAGGGATTGGTGGCATTTGAAGGCTACCTTGCACTCAGTTAGAAGTGAGGGAGTTGGTGTTTCATAATCTTCAGACACACAGATGGAAACAGCAGCAGTGGGGAAGCAGTGCTGTTTTCTCTCCACAGGACAGCATTCCTGATTATGGAATATGTCACTGTAATTTTAATTCATTGTTCTCAGTCATCTTGCTAGCAGGATCTTTGATGGTGAAGCATTAAGAGTTCAGGTGATTGGTTAAGAACACACCTCAAATTGCTCATGACTCAGCACACACTGACCGTTCAGATGCAAAGCCCAAATCATGCAGAATCTTACAACGAAGACTTAGTTCGAATTTGAAATCTTCAGCTTCCTATAATCGCTTCACTACTTAATTTTCGTTTTCTCTTTGACAAATTTCTCCCAGGTCCTTGATCCTACTCTTGGTAAACCCTTCTTGGAAATGTTATAAGCAGTATTTCCCCACAAAATTCCTTGTCATTCTCTTATTTGCATCCCTGGCTAATAATGATGAGCTTCCCCATTTACTTGATCCTGCCTGGTGTCAACATAAATAACAAACAGAGAGGCTCTCTAAAAGAAAATTGTGTTTATTGGGAAATAAGGGATTGCAGTGGGAATATGTGTGCCACAGCAAACTATGATTTAGGGAGCATATTCAGGGAGGTAAAGGAAGAGAAACTTTTTTTGTTTTTTGAGTAGGAGTCTCACTGTCACCCCAACTGGAGTGCAGTGGCATGATCACACCTACCGCAGCTTTGACCTGCTGGTCTCAGGCAGTCCTTCCACTTCAGCCTTACAAGTAGCTGGAACTACTTTAGCCACCATGTCCAGCTAAAATTTTTTGATTTATTGTAGAGATGAAGTCTCGCTATGTTACCCAGGTTGGTCTCGAACTCCTGAACTCAGGACCTTCCCTTGCCTTGGCCTCCCAAAGTGCTGGGATTACAGGCATGACCCATTGTGCTTGGCCTAGACAAATTTTTTTTCTTTTTTTGAGTTGGAGTCTCACTCTGTCGCCCAGGCTGGAGTGCAGTGGCCACTCCCGGACACTGCAGCCTTGACCTGCTGGACTCCGGCGATCCTTCTGCCTCAGCCTTCCAAGTAGCTGGAACTACAGGCGTGCGCTACCACGCCCAGCTTATTTTTGATTTATTGTAGAGATGAGGTCTCGCCAAGTTGCCGAGGCGAGTCTCGAACCTGCAGCCTCAGGCAATCCACTCACCTCGGCCTCCCAAAGCGCTGGGATTACAGGCAGAGCCACTGAGCCCGGCCGACAAATGTTTTAAAGAAAAAAATGAGATGGATTACCTAATTGTTTTGGAATAATTATCCTTGGCTACAATAATCAAAGCAAGGGTGATACCAATCTGAGGTCGGACAGGCAGTTTCTAGGCAGAAGTCCTTGAAGAAGTATTTTTTGTGTAAGGTTTTTGTGTGCAAAGTTGTCCTTTTTGCAAAATCTTGTGATAGTTTTTGTTATCAGGCACACAAGCATGAGAACCTTTTCCTTATAGCTTTCCCAGGCTCTATTTGTCAGGGTTTTTAGCTTTTTAACACAAGTGACTCCATTTTGATTCTGACAACTTTCACATTGGTATGGCAACTGGTTCTGAATTAATCCAAGAGTCTTTGTGGGGCACTGCAGGCCATGAGATTGAGCTTCACTGTACAGAGTCACCCATTTCCGTTGTGGTCATGTGTGACAGACTGGAATGGGAGAGAGAATAAAATACAGCGTTTTTAACATTAAAAAAATTCTCTTTCAGGTTCTGCATCACTCTTTCTTCCCTCATGCTCTTGACCCAGAGGGTCACATCCCTGTCTCTGGACATTTGTGAGGGGAAAGTGGAGGCAGCATCAGGAGGCATCAGAAGCAGGAGCTCTTTGTCTGAGCATCTTTGTAAAGCACTGCCCTATTTCAGCTACTTGCTCTTTTTCCCTGCTCTCCTGGGAGGCCCTCTGTGTTCCTTCCAGCAATTCCAGGCTTGTGTTCGAAGGTCCGACTCTTGGTGCCCTAGGCACTCTCTCTGGGCTCTGAGCTGGAGGGGTCTGCAGATTCTCGGCCTCGAGTGCCTGAAGGCGGCTGTGAGGAGGGTGGTGAGTGCAGGAGCGGGACTGACCACTTGCCAGCAACTGGAGTGCGTCCACGTCATGTGGGCCACAGCCGGGCTCTTTAAACTCACCTACTACTCCCAGTGGATCCTGGATGACTCCCTCCTCCGTGCAGCGGGCTTTGGGCCTGAGTTTGGTCAGAGCTCTGGTGAGGAAGAATATGTCCCCGATGGGGACATTTGGACACTGGAAACAACCCACAGGATATCCCTGTTTGCGAGAAAGTGGAACCAAAGCACAGCTCGGTGGCTCCGACGACTTGTATTCCAGCACAGCAAGGTCTGGCCATTGGTGCAGACATTTGCCTTCTCTGCCTGGTGGCACGGACTCCATCCGGGACAGCTGTTGGGTTTCCTCTGCTGGGCTGTGATGGTGGAAGCTGACTACCTGATCCACAACTGTGCCAATGTGTTTATCGGATCCTGGCCCATGAGGCTGCTCTATAGAACCCTGGCCTGGGCCCACACCCAGCTGATCATTGCCTACATCATGCTGGCCGTGGAGGCGAGGAGTCTCTCCTCTCTCTGGTTGCTGTGTAATTCGTACAACAGTGTCTTTCCTCTGGTGTACGGTATTCTGCTTTTCCTATTAGCAAAGAGAAGGCATCAATTTAACTGATGTCTTTCTCTCTGGCTTTCACCTCATATATCAGTGAAATGGAGTTTAGAAAGTGCTAGATGATGCATCGATAATGTGTATATTTGAACTTTTTCATAATAAAGTATTGGATGGATAGATCTGATGACTTGCCCTAGAAATCTGTGTCTACTTTTTTTTTTTTCAATTGGAGTCTCACTCTGTCACCCAGGTTGGAGTGCAATGGCACGCTCACAGCCACCACAGCCTTGGCCTGCTGGGCTCAAATGATCCTTCCACCTCAGCCTTCCAAGTAGCTGGAACGACAGGTGTGCACCACCAATGCCCGGCTAGTTTTTATTTATTTTTTATTGTGGAGACAAGGTCTCACCAAGTTGCCCAGGCTGGTCTCAAACCCCCGGACTAAATCCTCTCGTCTCAACCTCCCAAAGTGCTGGGATTACAGGCTTGAGTTACTGTGCCTAGCCCTGTGTGTCTACTTTAACAAGCTATTCTGTTGGTATTGAGGATATAAAAAAGAAAAAAATGTGGTTTCTTGCCATAGGGCTTACAGTCTAGGTGTGGAAGCAAAGCTTTAGTAAAATAATACATAAAAACACAATGTACTGGGAACTAAATAGCAAACGGTCTATATGTGAACACCCCAAAATTGAGTGTCCAGTGCCCCCCTTGATCCTGAAACGTGAACTTGAGCAGTACAAAGACAAAAACAAAACAAAATCCTAATCATATTGGTTTGTTATATGACCTAGAGACTCTCCTCTATCCGTAGTTTGAAAAATTTGTTCTAAAAATAGAAAGGCTGATTTACTCCCAAAGATATGTTAACAGACTGAAAATCCATCTAAGACTTGATAGCTACTTACATAATTGTTACATACAAAACTGACTCATGAAACATGTCTTACGAAGAGACCAAAATCTGGAAGTAAGCACTATTTTAGTATAACTTTAAGGAAAGGTCTGACTCCTTTTTCTTGGCATATCCTAAATAACTCCCTCTGTTTCTTTCTCTGTTAGGATTTAAAATACTCCAAGAGGAAGGTATCAGGACCCTCCCCACAAGTTGTACTAAAGCAATGTCGTTAACTAGAACCAGGTCGCCTGTAATGCTATATAACTACTATTTTTCTTTTCTCTTCTTTTTTTATTTTGAGGTAGGGTCTTATTCTGGTGCCCAGGCTGAAGTGCAGTGTCACAATCATGGCTCACTGCATCCTTGATCTCCTGGGCTCAGGCGATCCTCCTGCCTCACCCTCCTGAATAGCTGAGACTACAGACGTGCTACTGTGCATGGCTAATTTTTAATGTTTTTGTAGAGACGAGGTCATGCTATGTTGCCTGGGCTGGTCTTGAACTCCTGGGCTCAAGCAATCCTCCTGCTTCGGCCTCCCAAATTTCTGGGATTACAGGTGTCAGCCACCATGCCTGGCTTACTGGGTTTTTTAAAATCAGCTTTGCAAACACAACTTACTTTTTAAAACCTCCCTTCTTTCTAAGCAATGGCATGGATGAAAATTGGGTTTGATGTGCTAATTATATTTTATTTTAGAACTCACTAAAAGAATCACATATTTGTTCAAATGAAAGATATTTAATGGTTAAAACTATCTGCCTACTTAGGGTGATATTTATCCCACCATAAGAAGTACTGTAGAGGTGTCTAAGCTTGTTGAGTATTCCAAATCAATCCTTTCATACTTTTCAAAATGGAAAAGCTGCAAACAGGCTTTTGATCTAGAAAACCTGATAATGATAATACTAAGTTAGAAGTTATAGATCTCTTAGAAAGTTATAGGTCAATATCACTAATTAACATTAAGGCAAACAAAAAACCAAGAAGTTCAAGCTTAGCACCTAGAACACAACACAGCAAGCAATGAAAGCCTTGATGAACAGAGATAACATGAATTTTTAGTGGCCTAGTCAGAATGGTTCTATATTTTCTCTCACCACATCCTACTTAATAGCTCAGAGGAGCTGGACATGGTGGCTCATGCCTGTAATCACAGCACTTTGGGAGGCTGAAGTGAGAGAATCGCTTGAGCCCAGGAGTTCAAAACCAGCCTGGGCAATATAGTGAGACCTTGCCTCTACCAACAAATAAAAAAATTAGCCTGGTCTGGTGGCTCAAGCCCATAGTCTCAGCTACTCAGGACGCTGAAGAGGGAGGATTGCCTGAGCCCAGGAGGTTGAGGCTTTGGTGAGCCGTGGTTGTCCACTACAGAGTGAGATACCCCAACTCCAAAAAAAAGCTGGGCACAGTGGCTCAAGCCTGTAATCCCAGCATTTTGGGAGGTTGAAGCTAGAGGATTGCCTGAGCTCAGGGGTTTGACACCAGCCTGGACAACTTGGTGAGACCTCGTCTCTACAATAAATAAAAAAAGTAAGCTGGGCATCGTAGTGCATCGTAGCTGCTTGGAAGGCTGAGGTGGAAGGATCGCCTGAGCCCTGCAGGTCAAGGCTGAGGTGGCCATGAGTGTGCCACTGTACTCCAGCCTGAGCCACCGAGTGAGACTTCAACTCAAAACAAACAAACAAACAAACAAAAAACCTCAGAGGAGACAAAATGGACAAATGGGTTCCCAGAGTTGAGAATAATCACGGGGATGTTCAAGGACACTAAGGCCATTGCAAATATATCGCTGAAATGACCATCCTTAGATTAACTCATAGAGGCAATGGGGTGGGTGGTGGTGTTGGTAATAGCAGTACTGTAAGTTGGGAGGAAATTTTTAGAAAAATTATGATTGACTATGACAGCTATTAAAAACAAGTGCTTTTGTGACAGAGCAAGACTGAATCTAGAAAAAAAGAAAATGTTTTTTTATTGGAGTGCTTCTGGGGAGCTGTCTGCAAGAGTGTGTTCAGTTGATAGAAATCCTTTGAGATGTATACTTAAGGTGTATGTAAATTTCTGTATATATGTTACAATTCAATAATTTTTTTAAGTGAGTACTTTTAATGATTAGGGAAATGCTTAGGAGGGAATAATTAATTTAAAAAAGGAGTTGGGCCACTCATGGCGGCTCAAGCCTATAATCCCAGCACTTTGGGAGGCTGAGGTGGGAGGATCACTTGAGGCCAAAAGTTTGAGATCAGCCTGGGCGATGTGGCAAGACCCCATCTCTACAAAAAACTAAGAAATTAACCAGTTATGGTGACATACACCTGTAGTTCCAGTTACTCAGGAGGTTGAGGCAGGAGGATCGCTTGAGCCCGTGAGTTCCAAGACTGCAGCAGTGAGCTATGATTGTGCCACTGCACTGCAGCCTAGGCAACAGAGCAAAACCCTGTCTCTAAAAAAAAAGAAGTTGGTTAATAAGCCCTTAAAATGCAATCTGGCCTCTAAATATATCTCCCTGTTGGTGGCTCAGGGTAATTTCTACTCCTCTTATTAGCTAAACCAGGTTGTTTGCTTCGTTCCCTTTCTGTTTGCTTCCTAGAGGGAGTGTCTTGCTCTGCTGGACAATATAAAGGACAATGTGATTTGAGAGAATTGATCTAAGGAAAAAAATGTGATTTGAGGGAATTGATCAAAGGGAAAGGACAGAGTGAGATTCCAACTCAAAAAAATAAAAATAAAAAAACCTCAGAGGAGACAAAGTGGACAAATGGGTTATGTTACTAGGGGATAGAGATTTTCAAGCTCTATTGTAATTTTATGGACCCATGGTCATATATGTGGTCTGTTGTTGACTGAAACCTTGCTATGAGGTATCTATATTTAGGTCATGAAGGCTTCACCCTCATGAGAGGATTAATGTTGATTATAAAAGGGCTTGAAATTGCAAGTTTGATCTCTTTCTCTCTCTCCTCTCTCTCACACATGCTCTTTTGCCTTTCTGCCTTCTATTATGGGATGATGCCACAAGAAGCCTTTGCCAGATGCGAGCCACTGGACCTTGGACCTCCCAGCCTTCAGAATTGCAAGAAATAAACCTTTATTCTTTATAAATTATACAGTCTCAGGTATTCTGTTATAGCAGCACAAAATTGACTAAGGCAGAGGCCCAGATGGAGAGTTTAAGGAGTTCACACTAGCAAGTGTTAGGAGATCTCTCAAACAAGAAAAGTACCAAGAAATTGTGTTCTTCCTTCTGTAGGTAATGAACCCTCCCTCTTGGCAACTAAGAGGCCCCAGCAGCTGCCTGCCAAACCTGGTGAAGAGGGAAGGATCAGTGAGGAGCATGTTGATGATGAGGCAGTTTCAGTGGGTGTGAAAGAATCGATTTGACCACCATAATCATAGGAGCATCGTAAAGACCCAAGTATTTTGGGTAATTGCTGTAATAATGCATGGCAAGGTGGTAATTATTCTGATTAAAATGCCAACTGTTAAAGAGTACATTCAAGTCACTTATAACAGATTCTTCTTTACAGGTTTTGTTTGTTTTTTAGAAAGCAGGATTTATTGAGAGGACAGAAAAGCTCCCACAGTAGGAGGGCACCCAAGGGGTTGCCTTCTTTACAGGTTTTTAGCATAGCAGGTGGTACAGGAAACTTGCTTCTCTATGGTCTCAGAGTTCAGCACTGAGAGATGAAGGGATAGTTATTTTTATGTGAACTTTTTCCAGATGTCCAACTGCACTTATTTCCGAAAGAAATGGTAGAATAAAATGGGCATTACTGCTTTAGCATATTTTTTTTCATAATAAGTGCTATTCTGATGTTAGCAAAGCCTCTCTGTGGGGAAGTAGCTTGAGCCCCTCTCTGGGAGGCAGGAGGTGTGGTTTCGACCCAGTTCTAGCACCGACCAGCTGTGAGACCCAAGCAATTCCCTCTGGGACCCAAGTTTCCTAGTGTGCCAAAACAAATGGTGGATAAAATATCATTTAAGAGTACTCAATTTTAAAACAGAAGAGATTATGATTATGTAAGTACTCTACCAAGGTTTCAACACATTAAGCAGAAAAAGTAAAGCATCCATCTCCCAACCTGCCTCTATTCATCTGGCAAAATTTCATAGAAGGAAATAGAAGAAATCTTTATAAACAACTGGCATTTTTTTTTTTTTTGAGTCGGAGTCTCACTCTGTTGCCCAGACTGGAGTGCAGTGGCCGCTCCCGGCCACCGCAGCCTCGACCTGTCGGGCTCCGGCGATCCCTTCCACCTCAGGTTTCCAAGTAGCCGGAATTACAGGCATGCGCTACCACGCCTGGATGATTTTTTGATTTATTGTAGAGATGAGGTCTCACTGCCCAGGCGGGTCTTGAACCCGCGGGCTCAGGCAATCCACTCACCTCAGCCTCCCAGAGGCGCGGGATTACAGGCTGAGCCACCAAGCCTGGCTACAACTGGCATTTTTAATTGTGTTTCTTCGACTTGTTTCCCATTGTATAAAAGGAACAAAGTGATATTTTTGTGGTTTATTAAAAAAGAGTAAACAGTATTTCTCTCATACTGAGAAAGTAATGTCTCTCTTTCTCTCCTGAATAATAGGTTTAATTTCTTTGCCTATATTTGGTAGCTGATAACTGTTAAATACTTATTAATCTGCTTTAGGCCTTCTTTCCAGGAACAATTCGCAACAATAGTTAGAGATCCTAAGGAAGTTATTTCTAAGGAAGTGTCTTTGCCTCTTTTGGTTCTTGGTGCCTCTGTTTTTTCAGAAATACTTTTTAAGGCTATTAACAATGAAAATAATTAAATATGCATGCATGTTTTCCTTGCAGGGAATTTGTACAGTTCATCTAATTCAAGCGTTACCTTGATTTCATGGCGGATGAGTATGTTAAATTGAGTGCCTTAGGTGGATTCACAGCCTGAAGACATATGGGATATCTTCTGGCATCATCTTATTAGGGGAATGTTTTCAACAACTTTGATTCTAAGTTGTTTGTCTAGAACTGAGATTGCATTTCCCTCTAGAAAGAATGGTTGTGTTGACTCCTAATGGATGACACTCATTGTAATGATCTGAATTCAAGGGAATGTGTGGTTCAGGTTGAAAGAGCAAAGATAATTTCCTCCCCATTTCTGTTCCTTCCCCTCCCTCCTCCTCCCCTCCCCTCCCCTTCCTTCCCCTCCCTTC
>NW_007246633.1:385536-393262 GCF_000164805.1 Carlito syrichta | reverse complement strand
GGTCCTACTCTGTCGCCCAGGCTGGAGTGCAGGGGCACAGATCATGGCTCACCTTGGTCTCGACCTCCTGGGCTCAGGCGTTCCTTCCACCTCAGCTTCCCCAGTAGCTGTGACTGCAAGCACGCACCACCCTACCCGGCTAATTTTTTGATTTTATGTAGAGATGAGATCTCACTATGTTGCTCAGGCTGGGATTTCTTAAATACATAGTTGATCCTAAGTACATTTTATTCTTATTTTTTTTTTCATTTATGTAGTTATATAAATATGTGGACTTTGCTTAGACCCTGATTCAAATGAACTAATAAAAAAAGGCTATTTATAGGAATATTTGAACATGAACTGGATATTAAAGAATGATTGTTAATTTTTTCAGGTGTAATAATCATCTATCTATCTATATATATATATATTTTTTTTTTTTTGAGTGGGAGTCTCACTCTGTTACCCAGACTGGAGTACAGTGGCCGCTCCCGGCCACCGCAGCTTCGACCTGCTGGGCTCCAGCGATCCTTCCGCCTCAGCCTTCCAAGCAGCTGGAACTACAGACGCGTGCTACCACGCCCGGCTAATTTTTTGATTTATTGTAGAGATGAGGTCTCGTCAAGTTGCTTAGGCGAGTCTCGAATCCACGGGCTCAAGCAATCCACTCACCTCAGGCTCCCAAAGCGTGAGATTACAGGCTGAGCCACTGAGCCCGGCTTATATATATATTTTAACAAAAAAGGAAAGGTCATATTTTAGAGATACCCACAGATAAAATAATATGTCTTGGATTTGCTTCAAAATAATTTGGGATAGAACCAAATGGGGACTACATGGATGAAAGAGATGGGCCACCAAATCGATCCGGACTCAGTCTTCCAGAATCGGCACCTACGATGAAAGAGAGCTGAACCTTTCTTGGCGGTAGAGATGAAGTAGAAAGTTGATGAGGAAAAGTACAAGGAGAGGACTAAGAATGGGAAAGGAGAAAAATGAAGAGAAAGGAGACAAATGGCAAACACTAGCCCCAGGGTATTTAAAATTAGAACAAATCAAGTATTACACATGAGGCTTAGGAGCAGGAGAGAAATAGGAGAGAGTGGTAAAAGGATGGCACGTGGACTGTTGGAGCTTACTTCCCCTGCACCTTGAGGGCAGGCATGGACATGCAACTTGCTCCAAGCAGTGAATGGGAGTCGAGCTGGAGTGTGACCTCCAGGCAGGAGTTCTGAGAGCCACATAAGGGTTTCCGTATTTGTTCCCAAGTTTCCAACAAAAGATAGACAATGTCCCTGGTAGCCCGGGTTCCCAAGACAATATCCCAGTAGCAGAGTCACAACCAATCTGTGATGGTCCTGCAGTGAGTGAGAAATAAACGCGAAGATTTGGGAGTTCTTCACTGCTGTGGCATAACTGGGCCCATCCTGACTTGATTAGAGGGTTTTCCAACACATTCTGTTACAACTTCTATCATCAAAGGTAAGTATTGGAATTCAATTTTCCCCAGTCCCTACTCCACATCACAATGAATACTCCAGTAGGTCAAATAATGCTCTGAGGTGGGGATGTCTGATGCATACCCTGACATTTTAAATACCTTGATGGCTACAGGTAGGAAAAATTGCTGTTTAAAGTTATCAACAATTTTTGAATCAATCTTTAATAATAGGCTACTATTTCTTGCCCAGGAGCTTAAAAAAAATCAACTTTGATGAGTTTTTTGGCTATGTCAAATAAAATCCTCCTTCTAGAGTAAAATGGTTGGAAGGATATCTACTTAATTATGAAGACTTCTGCCTTCTGCAGATTATGCTGCTTTGGAGGTGGGGCCTGTCCCTCTTGTCCAAGGGAGGTGTAAAATGTTATCTGCAACCTGGTACAGGTCAGAACTGAGGAGATAGACCTGGGGCAGCTGCCAAGCAGGTGTGTGGCCAACATACTCTAAAGTCAGCAAGTTCAACACCCAGTTTGTGTGTGTGTGTGTGTGTGTGTGTGTGTGTGTGTAGCGGGTGAAGTGTTGTATAGTAACTCTTCTTTTTCTGAGGCCTTAGGTAAAATATTTGTTGAAAGTTACAATCTGATTTTGGATGTGCTTTGTAGGATCAAGGAAGATGGTCTTATCCATGGTTGGGATGCTGGATATAGGATGGGAGATGGTAGCTTGGAAAAGCAATTAGGAAATGGCAAAAGGTACTGACAGAAAAGTGGAAGTCAGTCCAGTGCCAGAGACCGGATGGGGTGCAAGTGACAACCAGGATGAACCCATGTAACACATAAGTATTCCTGGGTTCCCAGAAATATGTAAATCAGCACACTGGCTGTCACACATGCTGGGGACTTGAAGGGTGACTTCCATTCATCCTAGACTGAGCTCAGAGACCTTTTCTCTGTGAAACACTCCTGTGTTCTTCTTTCCCTGTTACTGCTTACTTCATCGGCAATCACACATCAACTTGGTAGATGTGATGCTGTACAGATATTCAGATATTAAGGCTTGTCTGTTCCCACCCCATTCTTTTTTATTTTCTCTGTAATCCCTATGTATGGTTCCAGTGTCTGTGGATCAACGTCTACAATGGGCCATGCAGTATTCTAGGTGGGAATCTGAAACATGTAAGCTGTGTCATTCCCTTCCCTTCTGAGTAGATGGCAGCTTCTAGGTTCATCCTCTCAGGACAGGGCGTCACAGAAAGAATACATTGTGGAAAAAGGTTTACCCATATTAAGATTAGACTATGTCTTTTTGTCAAATCCATTGTGATAGGACAAAGAGCCTCTGATGATCAACAAAATGAAGTGTTTTCCTCAGGGTTTGGTCCTGGGGAATCCTAACTGGATTTTGGGTGCAAAAATTGTAAAATGTTCTGTAACTTTAACCACAAACCTGATTTTGTATACTTGGCATATTCTTCCTGGCTCAGTGGATGGCTCCAATACTTTAAACTGTAAACATGGAACTTCTGTGTGTTCCATTAACTGTTTCCTCAGTTGTCAATTCTCTGAATGTTTCTTCCATCCCATGCTCCTGAACTGCTTGGTGATTCCTGCCTGGGAGCTTGTCCTTGCATTGGGATCCCCTGGCTAGACCACCTGCCATCCCTGTGCGTGTGGCCTGATGAACGGGACACTGTTTTCCGAGCATCGGGAATGAAAAAGATATGCCGCTGAGCAGGGCGCCTGGTCTTCTGGACTTGCTGCTCTCATCCTCGCTGCAGCAGGAATGTGTTCACCCCACCCCAGAATGGAGGGCGTGAGATGGAAGATGGGTGTGTATGCAGTGACGCAGAGATCTGCTGGCTTGGCTGGCCCCTGTGCCACCCTGAGAGCCCCCTGTGAGTTGTCTCGATAAGCTCCTCTTGCTCTTGGATTCCAGCACTTGCAGCAGTAACAGGCCCCTTGGTGTGGCCCACCCTTTATGGCAGCATTCTCCAATGCTTGCTACAAGCATTTCAGGATGCAAGTTTCTCTCTTCAAGTTGATCCCATATGTTTTCATTTTTTTTCAGAGACTTCTTAGTTTCACATCCATCAAGGCTTCCCCTTCTTATTTTAATGTTGCCAATGTATTTCCCTGTTCTTAAAAAAAAAAAGTGTACAATTACTAAGGTTTGGTGCAGGAGTGGGGGTAGGGAGGATGATGTATACTTAGACCGCTGAAAGCATGTGTCAGAGTACTCAGTGTTTATTATATAACCAACAGGCCTTGATTAATTTGAAGTTCTGCAACAAATAACTGGGAACAAGATGGTGACAGCATTTCCAAGAGCTCCTACAAGTACAAGGCTGACACAGTGACCCTGCCTCTGCATGATACTCTATCAAGAATGGATTGCTAAAATGTATTTCTAAAGGGTTTATCCACTTCTGTGAGAAGAGGAAACTGCTCAGCAATACAGGCAATTTGGTAAGAAACAGTGATAATAATAGCTAACATTTCTAACAATCACTCTCTCTCTGAGTGCTCTGCATGTTACATGTAAACCTCACAACCACGTTACGGAGAGGTAGTTATTATCTTCACTTTATGGATGTGGAAGTACGACACAGAGAGGTTAAGTAGCTCAGCCAAGGTTACACAGTTAGCATAAGGAAGAGCTAGAAATCAGGTGGTCTGACTCCAGAGCCCACCATGTAACCACTATGCTATGATGTGTGCTACAGTGCAAACCCCCCAGGAATTTATAAGTGTAAGATTCAAGCATCCCAAGTCTCAATAGTGTTTTGTTTGGCAGAGGTCTTAAACAAGGCAAATCATGGTATTTCTAGTTAACAAATTGAAGTGATAAACCAGTAGTTTGGACATGAGATCCAGAATCTTGTATTTTCAAACTGTCACCACTTCTTGGCAGTCATCGTTGACTCCTCTGTCTCCCACACAATTTATAAGCAAAGCTGCTTGGTTAGCTCTTTAAAATGTAGCCTGAATCTCAATACCTCTCACATCTCCATGGGACCTGGAATCCACAGAACAGGTGTCAGAATCAAGAACTGCCACCACTACTGCTGCTGTCCCAACTGCCTCCTAAACCCCAGGACACTGAAGTAAGCACAGAATGCCATTCCAGAGAAACACTCACATCTCTTGTGACCTTGCCAGTAAAAGACCTGCCAAAACAGACCAGAAAATTACCCTCCCTCTTGCTCTTGCTTCCCAAGTCTTCCCCTCCACAGTTGGCATGGATAAGAATGGGCATTTTTTGATCCATTTTTGCGTCTTTGTTTTATTCCACTAGATTTCTAGTTCAGAGAGGTACTATGTGCTCCAATTTTTTTCTTACTCCCCAACAGCACCTAGTATGCTGTCATGTGGTAGTAATATGTAACTGCCACTGGGACAGGGAAGTTTTCTAGGTGAAAAGCTGGAACCAAACAGGGAATTTCAGCATAACTATCTCAGTGACATAGTCAAGGTGAAACACAGAGGTATGAACAACAAATCATTTCTACATAATTAGTTGGACATTCCTCAGCATCTAGAAGGGTCTTTGAAAAAAAAAATTTATTATTATTATTAGAGCCAGGGCCTCACTCTGTCACCCAGGCTGAAGGGTAGTGGCATGCTCACGGTCACACCAGTGTCAACCCGCTGGGCTCCAGCGATTCTCCTGCCGCAGCCTTCCAAGTAGCCGGAACTACAGGCAGGTGCTATCACGCCTGGCTAATTTTTGATTTACTATAGAGACGAGGTCTTGCCATGTTGCTCAGGCTGGTCTCAAACCTGTGGGCTCAGGCAATCCACTCACCTTGGCCTCCCAAAGTGCTGGGATTATTGGCTGAGCCACGGAGCCTGGCCTCAAAACCACGTTTGAAAAAAATCCTTAGGAAATCCAAAGCCTAGAACAAAAACTAATTGTACCTCTCCAAAGTGACTGAAAAACAAAAATTCTTTAGGAACTACTACCCTTATCTTCACTGCTATACTCACAATTAGCTTTTAGAGCTAATTCTTATTTATGTTTTGGAAACTGATGTAGACCATGACAAAAATAAACTAAATCCATCTTAGTTTAATCCTAGATAGTTGTTTCAATTGTAAAGACTTTTAGAAACAAGCCTCATTTTTTTCTTAAGGATAAAGGAATTAGATTTTTTTTTGAGTTGGAGTCTCACTCTGTCGCCCAGACTGGAGTGCAGTGGCTGCTCCCGGCCATCGCAGCCTTGGCCTGCTGGGCTCCGGCGATCCTTCCGCCTCAGCCTTCCGAGTAGCCGGAATTACAGGCATGCGCCACCACGCCCGGCTGATTTTTTTATTTATCATAGAGATGAGGTCTCGCCAAGTTGCCCAGGTGGGTCTTGAAGCCGCGGGCTCAGGCAATCCACTCACCTCAGCCTCCCAAAGGCACGGGATTACAGGCTGAGCCACTGAGCCCTGTTGGAATTAGATATTTTTATCTTCTTGTGTTTATGTAAACCTAGCTTTTATTTTTTTAAGTTTTAAAACAAGTTTATTAAAGAAAGAAGAGAGGAAGGAAAGAGAGACATGCCAGAGCTGGCATGAGTGAGAGAAATCGCCGTAAATCTAGCTTTAAGGAAAACATTTATCCTATTTTGGGGTGTTTCCCAAATCTATACAAGTTCACTTACTTTTATGCCATAGTTATATATTTACATGACCTTGCACAATAATTGATCTGCTTAGAGAAAAAGATACTTCTAATATTAAATGCCAACATACCATAAACCAAGATAACTTAATTATTAAATAGTAATTTTCTTACAAACAGATATGTTAATACTCAGGTTTATTTGTTGATATTTTATTCTAGTTGATGGCTTCTATGGTTGTAAAAGGCAACTAAGCTTCTCTTTCACAGTATTAGCCATTCTACTGGCTCCTGAAATATAAAAAAATTCCCAACTCCTCCCCCCATCCAGTAGCACTGCTTCTAAATACAAGAAAACAGAATTATATTGAAAAAGGAATGTTTTATGGTCATAATCTCTTACTTAAGGAAACAGTTTTGGGATTTTTCTTTGCCCCTTTCCCTTGACTGGAATTTACAAGCTTAACAATATCTGAATTGTTATCACTATACATAGT
This sequence comes from Carlito syrichta, assembly GCF_000164805.1. Lineage (NCBI taxonomy): Eukaryota > Metazoa > Chordata > Mammalia > Primates > Tarsiidae > Carlito > Carlito syrichta. The sequence goes on along the minus strand of NW_007246633.1, from coordinate 386,737 downwards.
ATATGGTCAAAAACCCAAGAATGAATTCAAATAGCCTTCAAGAGACTGGATGCAAAACATATAGTATAAAGTCTCTTATAAAAATAAACTGTAAATGTGTGTTCATCTGTAAACTTTTTGTAGCTAAACACTAATAGTGAGGAGAGATATGACTCCAGAAATCGGGCTAGGCATGGTGGCTCACGCCTATAATCCCAGCACTTTGGGAGGCTGAGGTGAAAGTATTGCCTGAGCCCACAAGTTCAAGACCAGCCTGGGCAACTTGGCAAGACCTCATTCACTACAATAAATCAAGAAAAATTAGCCAGGAATGATGGTACATACCTGTGGTTCCAGCTACTTGGAAGGCTAAGGTGAAAGGAACAGCTGAGTCTAGCACATCGAGGCTGTGGTGGCCGTGAGCGTGCCTCTGCACTCCAGCCTGGGCAACAGAGTGAAACTCCAACTCAAAAAAAAAAGACGAGCTTGGTGGCTCAACCTGTAATCTCAGCACTTTGGGAGGCCGAGGCAAGTGGACTGCCTGAGCCCGTGGGTTCGAGACCAGCCCGGGCAACTTGGCGAGACCTCGTCTCTACAATAAAATCAAAAATTAGCCGGGCATGGTAGTGTGTGCCTGTATTTCTGGCTACTTGGAAAGTTGAGGCAGAAGGATCGCTGGAGCCCAGCAGATCAACTCCAGAATCAGATAAAGGTCTATGAGTATCTTAAGCTCAGAACAATTCCTACCGTAAAGTATAGAAAACTTAATCATCAGGCTTCTCTGGCTGTACAGCACAGTAGCACCTTCCTTATGTGGTATTCCCTCTGCAAATTTAGATTATCTAGAATACAGTTAAGAATTAGATTTTAGCTGGGCTCGGTGGCTCAGCCTGTAATCCCCTGCTTTGGGAGGCTGAGGTGAGTGGATTGCCTGAGCCCACGGGTTCAAGACCCGCCTGGGCAACTTGGCGAGACCTCACCTCTACAATAAACCAAAAAATTAGCCGAGTGTGGTAGTGTGCGCCTGTAGTTCCAGCTACTTGGAAGGCTAAGGCGGAAGGCTTGCTGGAGCCCAGTAGGTCGAGGCTGCGGTGGCCACTGCACTCCAGTCTGGGTGACAGAGTGAGACTCCTACTCAAAAAACAAAACAAAACAAAAAAATTTCGATTTTTTTTTTTTTAGTTGGGGTCTCTGTGGCACATCACAGCTCACTTCAGCCTCA
>NW_007246633.1:377656-385391 GCF_000164805.1 Carlito syrichta | reverse complement strand
CTGGGCTCAAGGGATCCTCCAGCCTCAGTCTCCCAAAGTGTTGGAATTACAGGCATAAACTACTGCACCCGGCCAAGAACTAGATTGTTTTCTTTTTAAAAAGGCTTTTCATAAGGAAGAATACCTGGCACAAAGGTATTCTTTGCATAAGAGGTGAGAGACACCCCAATTAAGTCCACAGACAGTGTACTGTGTACTGAAATGTCACATAATTGATTCAGTGAGCCTCATTTTCGGTTGCCTCATTTTTTTCCCCTGACAACTTTCCACTCTTCCTAATATACTATAAATTAGCAAATTAGAAACAAAAGAAATTAAGGGTGCTAGGAACAAATACTCAGTTATAAGAAAAACCAGCAAAAAAAATTACAGAAAAGTACAAGTCTGCGGCCATTCAGAATAGGAAAAAGATAATTTATGATAATAGTCCAAGGAAAAATTAAAGTGTTTTAATATAGTCTACTATAGTCTATGATCCATTTAATATTTTCATCAAATGATTAAAATAAAACAAATGTTAGTTCTTAATGAGTTAAGCTTCAGTTATCTTGAATATTTACCCATGGGCTATGTTTCCTTCCCTGGCAATGCCTCAAAATCAAGAGACCTGTAATATAATAAGAAGTCTTAATCTTCAATGAGACAAAGGAAAATACAGGCTGATGTGGATGAAATATGAATTTGCATTTCCCACTAACTGTATGCATCATAAAGCTCCCAAGACCAAAACATACACACCACTTAACAGTAATACTGTACGGCTGCTTGTTAAGTGTGATGTACTGATTTAAAGTTATCAGAGACTTACGAATGTACTCACATTCCATATAAGTATTCTAGCATTTACTTTAGAAATCTGGATTATTCTGACAATGCCCCCCAAATCATATTAGGGCAGACACTAAGAACCTATGACCTAAACTTTTTAAAGTATATAATGAGATTACAATTAGGACAATTTGCAACAAGACTCATGTTTGAAAAAAAGACAACAGTCTTTTTCTCTATTCACGTTGTACTACACAGAAACATTTTTTAAGTGTTTAAAATGCTTGCAAGCCGGGCTCAGTGGCTCAGCCTGTAATCCCGTGCCTTTGGGAGGCTGAGGTGAGTGGATTGGCTGAGCCCACAGGTTCGAGACCCGCCTGGGCAGCAAGACCTCATCTCTACAAAAAATCAGCCAGGCGTGGTAGCGCATGCCTGTAATTCCGGCTACTCGGAAGGCTGAGGAGGAAGGATTGCTGGAGCCCAGCAGGTTGAGGCTGTGGTGGCTGGGAGCGGCCACTGCACTCCCGTCTGGGCGACAGTGAGACTCCAACTCAAAAAAAAAAGAAGCTTGCAAAAAGCAAAATGCTCTACTAATGAATGGTAATAAATACATAATAGGCCGGATGTGGTGGCTCACGCCTGTAATCCCAACACTTTCGGAGGCAGAGGTGAGAAAATTGCCTGAGTCCACCAGTTCAAGTCCCGCCTGGGCAACTTGGTGAGACCCCCATCTCTACAATAAACCAAAAAATTAGCCGGGCGTCGGGGCATGTGCCTGTGGTTCCAGCTACTTGGAAGGCTGAGGCATAAGGATCACCTGAGCCCAGGTCGAGGCTATGGTGGCTGTGAGTGTGCCACTGCACTCCAGCCTGGGCAACAGAATGAGATTCCTACTCAAAAAAACACACAACAACCCCCCCAAACCATAATAAAATATGCAGTCATAAAAAAAGTTCTGAAACTTTAAGAATAGGACTTTGCCTTTATATCAGTAGCAGTTTTTAAAAAATGTCAACAAACCATTCTATGATTGTTTTTATAAAAGATTAGGTAGAAATTCTACTTCCCCAGATTATAATCTTTTTACTATAGTTCAAAATTACAGGGCTTCATTGTAATATGTGTTACCATGGTTTCAATTTTATTTTGAAGTGAAATTTCTGCAAATCTAACATGAATGTCATACTTGCTTTACATCACATTATTAAAATGGTTAATGCACTTCAGAAACTGAAGTGTGCAGTATATTTTCATTTCAAAAACACCCACAAGCTAAAATAGATATTTAAAATCTTTATTGTTTCATCATCAAAAGTTTTCTTTCCATAGAAGAATGGCAATGCTATATGAGAGCATATTCTATGGAAAACTCATACCTCAAGTAACTAGCCTAGAAATTAGAGACAGCACTATATCAAGCTAGTGTACAAGTCAAAGACACAATGCTGCCAATGCAATTAGTATACAGAAAGAATATGTAGCTGTTAGAAAAAGAGTCTATGGCCAAGTGGATAAAACAGTAGCAGTGCACTGCACTGACATCTAGAAGAACAGAAAATGGGGAAGGACCAGAGAATGCACTTCCTGCAAAAAAAATCCAGTAGATCACAGGCACAGAGTTCCCAAATGTTATCACCAGCTTCCAATTCATGTATACCTGTACCTTCCTCTTTAAGTCTGGAACATTATATTGCTGCAAGCCATTTTCAGCCTCATGTGTAAAGGGTACAGCCCCATGATGATACTGCTTCCTGCATCCCATCATCTCGAAGTTCAAAGTAACAGCTTGGGGGAGGCAATAAAACCTGTGGCTTTAGGCATCTTCAGTAAAACGCTGAACAAACCCAAAATGTGTTCCCATTTTCTTGAGAAATAAACTTTATAAAACAACAAAAGATAGCTGTCATGATTACTCAGCTTTGGCTGAAGGCAAAACAATTTTTATGTCAGTATACTGAATAAACAGACAAACAAATATCCTTAACAAAATACTGTCAGACCAACTTGAACATTTTCATAACCAGCTTCTGAAAAAAGTCCCGATAACTGTTAGATGTAAATGGCCACTACAATTTGATTATGCCTAGTTACTGGGAATTTTTTGGTCAGGTAGGTGTCTGAAGCTGCTATACAGCTGGATTTGGCTACTTTGCATTAATTCATACAATGCCTTTTATAAGGCTAAAGCAGATCAATCAAATCAAAACAGTTGAGAGGTATACAGGAAATATGTCTTAAGTATTTTAAAATTACATATGATATAACCTCAGAGAATAAGAACTACCATTATTATGGTCTAGACCTCAAACTGTTAATGCATGAAATATTTGCAGGACTAAGTCTCCTGTTAATCGCGACAAGACCTTGTGGGAGGGGGCAGTCAATGTATGGCATAGCAATTATTTTCCAGGTGAGTGAAGAGTTCTAAGTGTTATTAAACTATGTTTGAAAAGTTATTTTATGTAATATATACAACATACAAAATAAGTTAAAAGGAAGAAGCAGAGGAAGGTTTCCTGGTATCTATGATGCAAACATACAACTGTCCCTCATCAGCAGGAATTTCATGTATGTCCATTTTACTCAGGATAAACATGAGAGGCGAACAGAAGATCAAAAGTTTCATTTATAAATAGAAACAGGATTCAAAAACTGGAATTTCAACGTTGGTTCTTCCCACATTGCAACTTACTCTACTTTAGCTATAATGAACATAAATAAAAACCCTATCTCAAAAAATTTTTTTACACCCTTACCTTAAAGTTTAACATAAATTCTTCTAACAGTTGAGGAAAAAAGCACTCCTTTGAAGCAATCTCATAAAATAATTTTCAATTCACAAAATACCTGTTTACTAGTAAAACCTGCGACCCTTATGGAGGGTACGGGCATTAATCCTTGGCCCCTCTGAGGTATAGATGCAGCTTTATTTGCACTGAGTATATAGTCTATAAGGTATGCCAATGGTCTGCATATTTGCATAACATTGGGAGTGATGTCATCCTGACTGATTGAAAACTTATTTTTATAACTTTTTGTAATAATGGAGGCTAAATAATTAAAGAGATTAGCCCAGTAATACAGCCAGCAGGATTCTGAATGCCTAACCAATGCAAATGGTTATTACATTTAAAACATGTTTAACATTGCTTGTCAACTCCAAGAAAAAAAAGATGGAACAGGAAAAACACATAAATATTCAACTTCAGCAGGACACCACAAAAAGCATACTATAGGTAAGTGTGAAATTAGTCAAGCTTTTCCAAAAGAGAAAATCCTTTTAATCCCTCAGCAAGTCTCTATGAAAATAGTATGCTTACAATAAAAGTGAGAAGGGAGCACCTAGAATACCCCCAAGAGGCTGCTATACCATTCGCCATTACTGCCCCAACTCCTGTGTGCGTGAATGGCCAACAAATGACAGGAAGTTCATTTAACAACAGTTCAGTAATTCCTTTTCACCACTGCTGCCAGCTGAAGTCGTCATTGCTTCCAAAGACCAAGAAAAAGCCTAGTATAGTTGCAAAGATGACTGTGTTTCCTGTGAGAACAAGTGCACAAGCTCCCCACTCAATCTATGGAAATAAAATACAAATACTCAGTTAACAGGCATATGAAAAACAAAATAAAAATAAAAAGCAAATCAAGGCTTTAGTTGCATGCCAATCACGATCTAAAACAAATCTGGTTTGTAATGTATATATGTATATAGCTTGCACAGTGCTGAACACTTAACGATACTTTTATACCGCTGTTTTATTTACCTTTGGTTCCTTTAAAAAGAAGGTCATGGGAGATGATAATTATTCAAAAACAAGCTTGACTTCTGGACTATGACAAAACAGCATGGAATTCTACAGTTTCTGTTTATAAAGAAATTTGCTTACTCTTCCATAGCAAATGTAAAAATCTAGTTAGCAAGCAGATTAAATTTTTTTTAAAGGATCAGAGATAACAACACACTGGTGTATGTTCTCTTAAGGGGTGGGGGAGTGATCACCTTCTCCATATGGCTGGCTTCTCTGCCTTCTCTACCTCCCCAGAGATTTAGGCATGAATCTCAATGGGTGAGTTTGGGAGAAAGAACTAAGATATGTAGTTAGCCCCTTTGCTTTTGTACTTTACCACCTGCAGAGCACACACAATTTTCCCAGGTCTTCCATGTTTTAAGTTTTACAGGGCAGGCCTATGGTTGTTCAGCATGGAGGAGCTGACATGCCCAAAGTCAACTACTACTGAGACCAACCCAACTAATATCATTTTTATTAGTTGAGAACACAATAAAGTAAGATTTCAACCTCTGTCTTCTAAGCTCCTACATCTCATCTCTTTTTCAACGTTCCTCAAGAAAAATTTAATACAGTACAATATAAAATCATCGATAGAATTTATTTACTTACCAGATGTGCTCTGGCAAAGACAATAGGGAGTCCAAAAGCTGAGACAACGATGCCTGTTGTAAGAAATATGGCAAGTTCCTTACAAGCATTACTCATAGCATCTGTGTCATCCACTAATCTTCTTGCTATGCAGTATGGAATAGGTGAAAGGATGTAAAAAAACAGAACAAAGAGGGGCCAGTATTGGCTAGAAAAAGAAAAATAAGTTAATGTAACCTTTGCTATCTATATCATTTTCCTACACACAATTTCTTTTTAAGGACCAAGAGAATATTTAAAGATACAAAAATATTACGGTAGCTAAAATCTGCACAATGAAAAGAGAAATATCCTGAGTCACAGTATTTCTAAAATCAATTATGACACAATGATTAATTTTTTCTTCTATTAAAATAATTTATAAATTCCAAAAGTTGAAATCAAGGCCCAAAATTCAAAATATTTTTCATTTATATTATAAATAAGAGGCATATGGAAAATGAGACTATTAACTCAATACTTGTTAAAATTCAAAATCCATGCCATTGACTTCTAATGGATGACATCCTATCTTAGCTTAAAGCTGAAACAACCCCGAATTGTCCTTACATCACTAGGAACTCCCAAAATACCGAAACCAAAATTTAGAAAACAAACTGAAAGTAATATTGAAGACTTTCAGTCACAATATAAAATTTATCACAATAAACATAGAAAGCTTTAATCTGTCTAGTTAACTGTATTGTGCCAACGTCATCTCTTGGTTTTGATAACACTATAGTTATGTAAGATGTTATGACTCGGGGAAACTGTGTGGAGGATACAGGAACCTCTATGCACTATTTTTAAAATGTCTTCTCCTTCTTTTTTTTTTTTTTGAGTTAGAGTCTCCTTCTGTCACCCAGGCTGGAGTGCAGTGGTATGCTCATAGCCACCACAGCCTCGAACTGCTGAGCCCAGGTGATCCTTCCACCTCAGCCTTCCAAGTAGCTGGAACTATAGGCAAGCACCACCACGCCTGACTAATTTTTTGATTTATCATAGAGACAAGGTCTTGCCATGTTGCCCAGGCTGATCTCAAAACCCTGGACTCAGGCAATCCCATTGCCTCTGCTTCCCAGAGTGCTAGGATTACAGGTGTGAGCCACTGTGCCTGGCACAACTTCTTGTAAGTCTAAAATTATTGCAAAATAAAAAGTTGAAGAGATAATACATGACCTTTAAAACTACCATAGAATAAAATACATATCATTGTAGAGATCTGCTTGCACTTAGAGGCTTGTGATAAGAAAACAGCTACTTATATGTTTTTCTTAAAAAATCTCCTAAATATTTTAAGAGAAAAAAGTTTAACAGAATATATGCTTAAGAAAAAAAAAACTTTAAACAGTACAGAAGCATAAAAAATGAAAACTAAAAATTTCTAACAGGTGCAGTGACTCAAGCCTTTGAGTAATTCCAGCACTTTGGGAGGCCGAGGCAGAAGGATTGCTTGAGGCCAGGAGTTTAAGACTAGGCTAGGTAACACAGCAAGACCTCGTCTCTATAGAAAATAAAAAAATTAACTGGGCATGATGGTGCACACCTGTAGTCCCGGCTACTGGGGAGGCTGAAGGAGAAGGATCATCTGAGCCCAGGAGGTTGAGGCTATGATGAGTCGGGAGTATACCATTAACCCTAACCAAAAAAAAAGAGAAAAATTCCCCGAATCTCCCCTGCCTTCTCTACCCACTCTCCAACTGAGCTTCTTGTGGACCTTACTTATTTCTTAGTTCATCTAGATAAACTTAAAAAATATGAATGGGTTACTCCATTTAAGAAATGTAACAATATATCTTGAACGTATTTACATATCAGCACTTACAGCTCTATCTCATTCTTCTTAAGACTCCCTAGTATTTCCATTGATGGATGTACCGTAATATAACCATTTTTCTTTTGATGAACGTTTAGGATGTTTCCAGGGCTTTTTTGTTGTTATAAACAAGGCTGCCTGGGACAGCTATACTCTACTTTGCAGCAAGTGTATTTGTATTAGAAACTCTAAGAAGTGAAGAGTTAGTTCAAAGAATACATACATTTTCTTAGACCATCTACAAGCAAACTGGTCTCTAAGAAAACAGCACCTATTTATATTTTCCTCAGAGTATATAACATACCTGCTTACTCATATCTTACATCTTTCACCAATGGATTTTGCTTAGTTTTGAGTGAGGTTGAGTATATTTTCATGTGCTTATTATTAGCAAGTTGTAGTTAGGTCTCTTTTCGTATTTGCTGTTCATTTTCTATTAAGTTGTCCAGCTTTTTCTTACCAATCTATCTAAATATTACTTTAAAAAAGTTCTTTCTATCCTAAGGAAGTAATTGTTGACATAACTTTTTTTTTTTTTTTTAGTCAACTGTGTTTTGACTCTGCTTGTGGTATTTATTGCAAAAAGATATTTGAAATATCCCTATAGCCAGGCTCGGTGGCTCAGCCTGTAATCCCGCGGTTTGGGAGGCTGAGGTGAGTGGATTGCCTGAGGCCGCGGGTTCGAGACCCACCTGGGCGACTTGGCGAGACCTCATCTCTACAATAAATCAAA
>NW_007246633.1:358061-377583 GCF_000164805.1 Carlito syrichta | reverse complement strand
CTGCGGTGGCTGGGAGTGTGCCACTGCACTCCAGTCTGGATGACAGAGTGAGACTCCAACAAGGAAGGAAGGAAGGAAGGAAGGAAGGAAGGAAAGAAATATCCCTGTAGTTATCAACAGATGTTCAAAACTGAGCAGAAGGGCTGAGCTATTGTGTTCCCATCTGCCACTATAGACTCAGCAGTAGCAAAAGAACAGGTAATAGCCCCCAATTTTTTTTGCATCTTGGTGTCCTAAAACCTTTATTTTCATTTATTTATTTTTTATTGAGTAGGAGTCTCACTCTGTTGCCCAGGCTGGGCATACTCACGGCAGTCACCACAGCCTCGACCTGCTGTGTTCAGGTGATCCTTCTGCCTAGGGTTCCAAGTAATTGGAACCACAGGTGCATGCCACCATGCCTGGCTAATTTTTTTTTTTTAGTTTGACTTATTGTAGAGAGGAGGTCTCACCAGGTTGCCCAGACTGGCCTTGAAACCTTGGACTCAAGCAATTCTCTCACCTCCGCCTCTCAAAGTGCTGGGATTACAGGCATGAGCCACCATGCTCAGCCCCCTAAAACCTTTACAAACAAATTTTAAATGATGATTTTTAAAATGGTTTGTGTTTGATAAATGAACATTTCTTTGCATTACTTCTACAATAGTAAAAAAAGCTTTTTTAAAGCTTTAAAAGTAGAAATATTTTACTCCTAAATGCTCAAAAAGACAAAAATTTTACATACTTGTATATTGGAAGGGCGCATCCAAGCATCAAAAACATCAGCCCAATTGCTCCTCCAAAGGACAAACTAATTAAAGCTGCAAAGCAAATAAAAAATCCAACAGAAATATCAATTAATTAAACAAAGTTAACATCATGTCTTAACATAAGCAGTTTGAACATCACCTATAATCCCAGAAGCTAAGAAACCTCAAATGTATTAAAAGTGAGTTATCCAGTCCTAGAATTAAGTCTTCTGGGGCAACTTCAAGGCAAAATAAAGTGACACTGATTTTGAAAGCTCTGCCCTATGGCTGGCACCACCATATTCTATTCCTAATGTGTACCACAATCCCTCAGGTATTAGTTTATATTTACTTCACAGGTCATTATGGCTTTAAAAAACTGTGTGTGGAGAAACTCTGCACTCTCACATTTACTGGATTTTAGAAGTCGCATCCTTCAGGAAAACCTCTCTCGATCAGCTCCTGCTTCTGGCACATACACCCTCCACGTACAGAAAGCTGACAAGAAAAAATGTCCAAGGATATCTGTGGTTGATGATTTTAATCACTTAACTTTGTTATAAATCTTTAAATAGTTTGCAAATGTAGTTGATGATTTTAATCAATTAATTTTGTTGTAGATCCTTAAATAGCTTGTAAAACTATGGCTGGGCTTCCTCCTCTAATCTCTTATACATGAGACAATCTGAAGGATAATGGGTACAACAATCCTGTGCTATCACTATTTTAGGGCATTATTACAAGCAACAGATGCACTCTAGAATTGAAATATAGTTCCTAAAGCTACACACACATGAAAAGCAGTATATTTTGAATGCTTTCACATGTGAGTAGAAATAACTTTAATAAGCAAAGTCAGTCAATGACCTAGACTTAAGTAAATAAATAAGTGATAAATCTGAGTTCCATATAACCTGTATTTCTGTAGCTACAGTGGCTAAGAGAATAACTTGTGGTTGTTGTTTTCCATAATATGGTCTGTTACCCTATTAGAAAAGTTAAAATTCAAAGAATCTATAGTAGGTCTGAAAGTTACCAAGACAAAAGCTAACATAAATTAACGGTAAAGGGGCTACATGGTGCTGAGTACTACTGATAAACTTTTCAGAACTAAACATCGTAATCGAGGATACCCACTGCCACGGTGGCTTGGCAGATTTAGTTTTCAGTTAGATCACTGATGCAGGTGATGTCATATTTACTTATTCCTTAATGCCATTATATTTCAGCTACAGGAAAAAAAATTGCACTTATATTCTACAGCAAATGAGGCGCTTCAAGTTTACAAGGGATGCAATATAAACGGGGGGGAGGGAATACAATAAGATAAACTGTGAGGCAATACTGAGCTGACCCTTTGCTCTCTCTAGTTCAAAATCAGTCTTCATGACAGGGCCACTATACTGTCCCTCCTCTTGGTACTAAGGTTCACTGGCCCTCTCTCACTTCCCAGAAATCAGCAGGCTCCCTCACCCATGTGACTTCTGCACATGTGCCTTCTGCCTCAGACACTTTTTCATTCATTCAAGAAATATTTATGGCGTGCCAAATATCTGACAGGCGTGGGGATATGACAGTAAACAGGCATAGCCCTTTCCCACTTGGCTCAAGCCTCTCCTCTTTCCTCCTCCTTAACTCCTACTATTCTTTCAGACCTCGGCTCAATCAGCTCTTCCTCAGTTAAGTTTTTCCAAACCTCCTGACCTGACCAGTTCTTCCTGCTATATTTATTCATTCATCTCACCAACATCTATGAAGCATCTAATGTATGTCAGGCACTCTTCTTACTACTGGAGATGGAGCAATGAAAACAAAGCTCAAGGCGGGCTCGGTAGCGTGCGCCTGTAGTTCCAGCTACTGGGAACTACTACTCTGACGAGGGGCCACCTGAGCAGACATCTATATGAAATGAGGAAGTTAAATCATGTGATACAGGAATGAACATTCCAGGCAGAGGCCCCCTGCGCATGCCAAGAGACTCTGCACTGTATACCTCTCCTTTGCTCAATTATCATAGCTGTGATTTCCTGCCGATTTGTATTTGTCTTTCCTTTCCAACTGTCCACCCTATGGAGCAGGGAGCAAGTTTTACTGTTGTTAATGCTCATGCCCCAGCTCTTAACACTCAAATATTTGTAGAATGAATGTAGCAGAGTGGAAACAGCACAGAACTGAGAGCAAGGAGGCCTGGGTCCTAGTCCCTATCAGTCCCTAACTAGCTGTCTAAATGACTTATCACTTCTTTCTCTTATAAAATGATGGTTGTATTAGATCTTAAATGCACATAATTTTCTGAACACTAGAGATACTGTTAAGATAGCTAAATTTATTATTATAAATATACATAATAACACCTCATTCATTCAGAAGCCATTTACCTAGAACACAATTTAGAATCCTGGAGGAAACAAAGATCACTAAACAAGAGACAAAATAGATGTTACAAAGACCATACACTAAAAGGAACATTCTCTATAAACAGACCCTTGAGCTCTTATTCAGAGGCTATTCATTCATTTTTGTGACACATGGTTAGGTGTGAATTCAGAGTAAAAGAAATTTTTTTAGCTAATCATCTACACTTGCTTATATACATATTTTTCAAATATGTAATTCATGTATCAAGAACAAAATTAGTTAAAAAGAAACTTCCCCTTCCCCAAAGTAATCAACATTAACTATCTTGTGATATATTTTATAAGTTTGATTATCTTGTTTCCCACATTGAGACAAATGAGAAATAGAAGAAAGAATTGTATACAAGCAAGAACTGCCCTTTGGCAGGAGGGAGGAAACTGAAAAAAATTAAATCAGGCAGAGTAATCTCAAAAAGCATGTTTACAGTAATCTCAGCAAGACGCAGGACTCCTCTGAGGGTAGCTCTATGACACAGAACAATCTATGTTCTTACTAAAAAAAGAAGTCTAAATTCTTTGAGGACACCCTTAAAGAGTGAATGAAAAAGGATTTCCTAAAAAAAAAAAATCAAGCCAGGCTCGGTGGCTCCGTCTGTAATCCTGTGCCTTTGGGAGGCTGAGGTGAGTGGATTGCCTGAGCCCGCGGATTCAAGACCCGCCTGGGCAACTTGGTGAGACCTCATCTCTACAATAAATCAAAAAATTAGCTGGGCATGGTAGCGCGCGCCTATAGTTCCAGCTACTCGGAAGGCTGAGGTGGAAGGATCGCTGGAGCCCAGCAGGCGAGGCTGTGGTGGCCGGGAGCGGCCATTGCACTCCAGTCTGAGCGACAGAGTGAGACTCCAACTCAAAAAAAAAAAAAATCAAGGGACTAAAATGAGATAAACAATTTTTACAACATAAGCCACGACTGTTTTATTATAACTGCTGTGAATATTAATACTGGAATAAAATAAATGTATTTATTTATACCTTGGAGTCCAATTCCTCTTAAATGCTACTGTATAATGAAAAAGTAAGGCCCTTGGAATTGTTTGGGAAATCAAGACATTTTGAGATATTTCCATTCCATTCAATACCAAATATTTTTTAAATGTTCAAAATACAATTTTATGGGACATCTTATCTGCCAGTCATACCAGATAAAGTAGCCAATGAAGTTAAACTGTTTAAATATGTTCTCAAAACTTTTTTCTTCATTTTTATGAAATCAGCAACTAGGCTGATTTACATACAAATTTTATCTTTTTTATATCTGTATATAAACTGTTATCTTAAATGACACATCAACAGGGCAAAAATTTACACAGTAATTAAGTGATGCAACATTTGTAAGACAAAATTTAGATAAGTCTGGTTTCTACTCCCAAAGTCTCTGGGCTAGGAATGGAACAGCCCAATTATCTACTAAAACTCTAGAGACAAAATACTGGTTCTGTGATTACAAAGAAATTAGAGTAAGAGGAGGGACCAGTTCCTTAAGCTGGACATTATCAGAAAATACAATGTATCACAAAGTAATAGGCAAATGACTCAAGAAATACATAATGGTTTCCAATTATATCAACCCTCCTTTCTAATATAAAGATAGGCCAAGAGAAACATCCTGATAAACAATCATATCAACCAGAAAATCCTGTTGAAACCAATAGTCTAATTCCAGCTAAGACACTTTCATCTGTTTACTACACAATATTTCCCTTGGTTTACAAAGCTGTATTCTTGAGAGAGACTCCTACATTAAATGACTCCAAGGAAATGAGGAAGAACGAAACAGCAATATCCTAAAAACCACAGCATTTCACAATAACTGCCTTTTGCATAAGGATTTTTAAAAGCTTATTATACAAGGTATCCCAGTTGCTCTGATGATAAGGTTTCATTTAGGAAATGAACTGTTTTCAGACATTGAAGATAAACAAGAAACAGTAAAAATGTGACTCTGGGAAAGAAGCGCAACTAAAGTCCTTGAAGCAGGAAAAACACACAGAAAACCACCACTGCTATCAAAGTTGTTCCTGCTTCCTGCTTGCCTGCCTCCTTCTACAAAGCGGCAGGTCAAGAAATCACTGTAATTCGATGTTAAGAAGTAGTTGAAAACTTTGCTTCTGATCATACTGACAACAAAACTACTCAACAGTTGGAACGACTGCGACATTCCTTATTCCTAAAGAAGATATATGACTAAACAATTTCTCATTAAGCTGTGCACTATTAAAAAAAAAGAGAGAAAGAAAGACTCTGAAATATAAAAAAGCCTCGACGTGCAAATGCTGAGAAGGAAGAGAGCCTGGAGCACTTTGGGGTCGCCTGCAGGTCTACCCTATCGTGCCAACACCGCAGGTGCAGATGCAACCGTGTCAGGAGCGTGCATGGTCCGAGCCGGGAGTCGGGGGAGTCAGTGGCTCGCCCGCCCGGGTTTCAGAAAGACGCCTTCCTAAACTCCTCGCCGCGCACAGCATCATCCCAAGATCTCACTTGTGCTTGTGGGAAAGGACTCTGATTTTCCATCACTGGCAGCATCTCCGGCTCCCTAAATCACTCTGCTCGCCCCTCTCTAGGATGCAAACTCCTGCAAACGCATCTAATGACCCGAGGCGCGGCGGGACCCCTCACTGACCGCGGCCCCCTTCGTGTTTTGTCCGAGCGGCGATGAGTGGGAGAGACGCTGCCGACACAGGCCGAGAGTGGGGTCGCCGGGGCGGAGGCGCGGGCGTCCTTTCCCCGAGGACGCCGCGCCCACCTCCGCTCCGAGGAGCGACGCGCAGGGACCCCGCGCGCGCCCGGCCCGGGAGGCGACGTGTAGGGGACGCGCGGCCCCTCAGCTCTCCTGCACCCTGCGCCCCAGGCCCACCTTTGATGCCGGCCATGGCTGTGACGTCGCTCCTGGCTCCACGACCCGAGGCGGCGGCGGCGGCGGCGGCGGCGGCCGGGAGACCCGAGACGCACGGCAGCGGCCAGACAACACCCGGAAGTGCGCGACGCAGCACTTCCGCCGGCGCTCGCGCTCGCGCGGGGGCGCGGGGGGCGCGCCGGGGCCGGGCGGTCGGGCCGGGCCCCTCCTCCTCGGGCCGCTCCTTCGCGGGTGGTGGTCTCCGAGTGTTGTCGCCCGCGTCCCGTCCGGGGACAGTGCCCGACGCCAGCCCTTGCGTTCGCGTCTGGGCCGGCCGGAAGCTCCGAGCCGAAGCCCGCATCATTTATCCGGCTGCATCCACGTTCTTTGAGGAGGAGGGAGCGCGAGTAGCGACCGCTTTGCTAGGCACGTGTGGTGTCTTTGGGGGTCAAGTTCAAGCACACCCTTTTCTCTTCTCCGATCCCTCCAGCCTTGTAAGGGAAGGATGGCTAGTTGGGTGGTCTGCACTCCGCTCCTCGGTTTACTACACAAAACTAGGGTTCTGGTGAGGACCCGCCTCCAGAGATAGAAGTAGGGCCCAATAAAGTGTGGATTTAGTATACAATCTTGGGGGTCTGAGAACTGCTGTCTTCTTGGTAGTAACAGGGTTAGGGGGAGAAAAAGGAGAAAGCAGAGGTCCAATATATCTATTTAGCCATCTTACAAATCATTGAACATTTACCATGTTGTGAACAAGGCTAGGCACAGAGGTGAGCAAAACGAGGTGCAGTTTCTTCCCTCAAGTTGCTTGCAGATTAATAAAGGAGATAGACACAACAAAGTGTAAAGTTGGAGCAATGATAATTGCTAGTAGGGGGCATCAGAAAATGCCACCTCAAAATATGCTACTTGGGTATAAGGACTGTTTGAGCTGAAGGCAATTAAACCCAGACTCAGGAGAAGCTCTCTTCCTTTTTGTCCAAAAGCAGTGCTTTGTAAAGGTAACATAAATTTCCATTTATGAAAAAAATTGTAATACATTTTTTTCTATTTGTAAATGTTTGTATTTCCTAGACCGGGGGGAGTAGGCAAATCTTAGTTCTGTAAAAGGCACTGATTTGACTCACATAAGCATTACTCTAAAATAATCCTTCTCTTTCGTTAGTTTTCTCCATATATTTACCTTCTCACAGGTTACTCCCTAGAGAAGCCCAAACTCCTTTCCTTTGTCTAGTCATTTTTCCACAGTGTATCATCCTTTGTTAAAATGATATATGCTCCCAGACCTAACCATTTTTTTGGGTTTTCACTTCTTTTCTGTGAAGCCTTGTTATGCATGCAAAATAAACCCTTTTTCCTGTTAATCTGTCTTTTGTCAGTTTAATTCATAGGTCCCAGCCACTGACTCTAAAGAGGGTAGAAGAAGTTTTTATTTCCTCCTACACTAGGAAAGATGGGTAGACAGTCCTATGAAAACTTTTGATTTAGATTTGCCAGGCAAGATTTCCCCAAGGGAGAGACAACAGGTAAATGGATAGAGAAAAGTCATTACAGTTATAGGGTGGTGTGTTAGTGTGTGTGTGATTAACTTTGGCAGCAGATGGAGCAAGGAGCTTGGTCTATTGAAGAGAGGCCAGGCCAATGGGATTGCTCAAAGTTAGGGTGGGGCAGCATGCTAATATAGCAGGTTACTGTATAAGGAGTTTTGATTTTTTTTTCCTCTTAGCATTGAGAATCTTTTGAAGGACTTAAAAGGAGGTAGGTGGAGGTAAGTGACATAAAAATTGAATTCTTAAATTTTTTAGTCATTAGACCAAGATACATTGTCATATAAGACTTTGTTGAGTACATGTTTAGTAGAGATGCTTCCAACATGATTTAAAGTGAAAGCTACTGGAAAGCTTAAGGCATTGTCCACTCTGCTTTTCTCTACTATTTCCAGGGTTGAATTACAATTTTTTTTTTTTTTAAACCAGGCCACTTAATGCCCCAAACAAATCTTATAGGAGATTAGAACTTTTTCTATTCAAGTTAGTGCAACAACATCTCTTTCCTGTACCTTGAAAAAAAAGTTTCCATTTAAGGATGTGGTAGCAAAACCACAAGGCACACTTGAACATATGCCATATGTCTAAATGTATGCTGTTTAGACAGAATCTGTGAACTACAGCTCCTTTCCCCAAACTGAATCTTCCACCATCTTGAACAGAGTAGGTAGATTCCTGAGAAGTAA
Organism: Carlito syrichta; assembly: GCF_000164805.1. Classification (NCBI taxonomy): domain Eukaryota; kingdom Metazoa; phylum Chordata; class Mammalia; order Primates; family Tarsiidae; genus Carlito; species Carlito syrichta. The sequence goes on along the minus strand of NW_007246633.1, from coordinate 369,372 downwards.
ATAATTCCATCCTAGATGTCACCACAGTACCCTATTTTGTTTAGTTCCATGATATTCCATCTTTGCGGACAGGGACGGTTGAGGGGACATAGTAGAGATAGCTGATCAATGGTGGTGGTATCGGGGGTGGGAAGTGATGGGTTTACACCTTAGGGTCATAGCTTGGCTCTTGAGGAAAAATCACAATTTAGGAAGCCTTTTCAGGGGTGGCTTTCACAAGCCCCAGTGACTAGGTTTAGGGGTAATCTCCTAATTTCCTCTTTTGAGTACAAATAAATTAGACATTACAGATATTGTTGATGACATTCATGGGCAATTGGGATTGTTTGTCAGGATAGAGGAATCTGTGTTCTTTTTCTCCCATGATTACAGAATCCTAAGGGTTTGTGCTTTTTAAACTTCCCCAGGAGACTCACAGTGTTTCTAGCACAAACTCATTCCTCTAAGGATTATTTTTGGTTTACAAATGCTATCTAGGGAGCACTCACTTGAGGCCTTAAAAGCAGTGTTTCCAAATGTATTTCAAAGACTACCTACACCATAATTATTTGGGATACTTCTCAAATTCCTGGGTCCTACTCCAGACCTTCTGAATTAGAACTATTGTGGGGAGAGCCCAGGAATCTGAATTTTTTTTTTTTTTTGAGTTGGAGTCTCACTCTGTCACCCAGACTGGAGTGCAGTGGCGGCTCCCAGCCACCGCAGCCTCGACCTGCTGGGCTCCGGCGATCCTTCTGCCTCAGCCTTCCAAGTAGCTGGAATTACAGGCGTGCACTACCATGCCTGGCTAATTTTTTGATTTATTGTAGAGATGAGGTCTCGCCTGCCCAGGTGGGTCTCGAACCCGCGGGCTCAGGCAATCCACTCACCTCAGCCTCCCAAAGGCGTGGGATTACAGGATGAGCTACCGAGCCTGGCTGAATCTGAAATTTTAACAAGCACCTCAATTGATTCCTGTGCAAACTAAAGCTTGAAAATCATTGTCTGGAATAAGGTAGAATGTCAGGAGTTTTCTTCACCAGTTTTTCAAGTGAGTCCTAAATGTCAGTTAATGACTTTATATGTTCTCTTGGTATTATTAAATAATAGTTAATTAGTGTTACCTTTCAAAATTTCAACGCTTTTTATACAGATGGTTTCTTGTTCTCCACAGTTAATTCATGAAGATGAAAATGAGGAGTGAGAAGAAAACTCTTACTTATTGAGCAGCTGCAGTGTGCTTTGCCTGATGCTTTAAAACTTATCTGATTTCATTGTCTCTACAATTTTGTAAACTGAAATTTTACAAACTCTTGCAGATCAAGTCAGTGAAAGCTCAGAGAATTTTTTAGTTTTGGTTTTGAAAAAAATGTTATGGAAAAAAGTAAATATACTATATAAAAAAGTATTCCAAATAGCATAAGGAACTCCCATATACCATTGGATACCCTAAAGTAGCAACACACGTTCAATGTTTTTTTTTAATCTATACTCCCCATTTACTTTCCCTCACCTATTATTTCTCCCTATATTCTTATGGGGAAAGTTGTCAGAATCAAAATGGAGTCACTCATGTTAAAAATACAAAAAACAAATAGAGCCAGGGAAAGTCACAAAAAGAAGGATTCTCATGCATAAATGCCTGATAATAATAACTATCACAAAAAACTCTGCGAAAACTGCAACCTTGCACAAAAATTGTTATGACCTTACACCAAAAAAAACTCTGTGATGACATATGCTTAGCAACTACCTGTCCAACTGTTGACTGGCATCGAGCTTGTTATGATCCTTGTAACCAAGGATACCTGTGTCAAATCAATTATGTAAACCTCTTCATGTTTCCTTTAAAAACTTTTGTCTTCCTTACCTCCTTGAATACACACATAGTTTACTATGGCACATGTATTCCCATTGCAATGCCCTATTCCTGAATAAATATTACTTTCTTTTAGGGAGGCTCTTTTTTTTTTTTTGAGGCCCTCTGTTATTTAGCTTGACATAATGGTGTCAGTAGTGGGATCTGGAGATGGATCATTTTGGTAAGGAATGAGCAATTCTTGGAATTAATGTACAGTATTCACTTGAGTCTTTTGAGCTCTCCACTTCCATGTCTTGCCTTTTCTGCCCTGATGAGTCTTTTCTCAGGTCAGATCTCCCTCTTTTTGGTAGAAGTTCTTGACTTTACTTGAAATTTAGTTTGGTTATAAGGCTGCCTGAAATAAAGGACCGCATATCCCTCCTGGGACAATAAAAGATAAAAGCAGGTTCCAGACATAATTTTATCTTTATTTTAGTATATTTCTAAAAGGATTCCCCAAAAAACATAATCATTTTAGAGTTGTTCCTTTGTATCCATGGGGATTAGTTTCAGGACCCCTCAAGCATACCAAGTTCTACAGATGCTCAAGTTCCTTATATAAAATGGTGTAGTATTTTCATATAACCTTTGCACATCCTCCTTTATACTTTAAATCATCTCTAGATTACTTATAATACTTAACACAATGTAAACAGTTGTTATACTGTATTTTGAAAGAAATCACAACAAGAAAAAGTCTATGCATGTTCAGCATGGGTACAACCATCCATTAAAAAAGAATATTTTTAATCCATAGTTAGTTGACTCCATGAATGCCAAACCCAATGATATGGAGGGTCTGACCATACACTAATCAGAACCTAACATTTAGGTTTAGGTTAGCCATCTTAGCCTAAAAAGCAGTTTTTTAATCTCATCATTTAACTAGTTAGTTTTTAAATTTCCAATAGTCAGACTGACATCATTGCTCATGCTGGTAATCCCAGAGCTTTGGGAGTCCAAGGCAGGAGGATCACTTGAGGTCAGGAATTTGAGACCAGCCTGGGCAACGTAATGAAAGCCTGTCTTTATAAACCTTTTTCCTTTTTAATTAGCTGGGCTTGGTGGTGCATGTCTGTAGTTCCAGCAATTCAGGAGCCTGAAGTAGAAGGATTGCTTGAGCCTGGGAGACTGAGGCTGTAGTGAGCCATTATAGCACCACCACACTCCAACCTGGGCAATAGAGCAAGACTCTGTTTCTAAAAATATATAAAATACATTTCCAGTTGTCTTATAAATGTCATTTACTTTATATATCTTATAGTTTGAATCAGAACCCATTTCTCTTTTTGAGTTGGAGTCTCACTCTATCACCCAATTGGAGTCTCACGGTCACTGCAGCTTCAACCTGCAGGTCTTAGGTGATCCTTCTGCCTCAGCCTTTCAAGTAGCTGGAACTACACAGGTATGTGCAACCATGCCCGACTAATTTATTAATATATTGTAGAGACAAGTTGCCCAGGCTTGTCTCGAACCCCTGGGTAGTCCTCTCACTTCTACTTCCCAAAGTGCTGGGACTACAGGTACAAGCCACCACGCCTGGTTCATGTGTGTTCTTTATCATTTATAATAAATTGGTAAATATAAATAAAGTCTTTTCCTGAGTTCTGTGAGCCATCTTAGCAAATGATCAAACTCAAGTGGCGGGATGGGGGAGGTCATAAAAACTCTGACTTATAGCTAGTCAGTCAGAAGAACAGGTCACAACCTGGGACTTGTAATTGATGTCTGAAACTCTGAAGTAGGGGTAGTTTTATGGAACTGAGCCCTTAACCTGTGGGATCTGACACTATTTCCAGGCAGATAGTGTCAAAATTGAGTTGATAGGACAACTACTTGGTGTGCTTTGAAGAGTTGTTTGGTGTAGGGGGGGAATACCCCCACATGGTCACAGAAGTGTTCTGTGTTGTGAATGTGAGTGTAGAAAAAAGAAAGCTGTTTTTTTCTTTTAAAGTGTCCAACCATTTAGAGCTCAGCTCAAATGGTAGCTTCTCAGAGAAACTTTCTGGATTATACTGTTTATTATATAGTGCTACCCATCATATTACCCTGCTTACTTCTTCAAAGCACTTATTTATCCAAAATATTATTTGTTGGCTATGTCTCCTACTAGAATGTAAATTAGTACAAAGTTGTATGTTTTGTTCATGACTGTCTAGAACTGTACAAGGTGCATGGTGGGATCTCAAATAACAGAAATCCTCTTGTTAAGGTAATTAGTAACTTCTACATGACAAATCCAAGGGTGACTTTTTGCTTCAACCTTTCAGTAACAGTGGATACTGCTGACCATACCTTCTTTTTCTCAACTGTCATATCAACGTTCTCTTGATTTTTCTCCTTCTTCACTAGAGGTTACTTTTCAGTTTCTTTCTGAGATCTTTTACTGAAGGTTCAAATGCTAGTGTTCCCATAGTTTGGTCCTGGGCCTTCTTCTTTGCCATATCTGAATTCTCTCATAATGTTATTATATGTCTTCCCATGAGTCTTAGAGTTTGTTTTGTGTTGCTATAACAGAATACTGGAGACTGGGTAATTTATAAAGAATAGAGATTTATTTCTTACAGTTCTGGAATCTGGGAAGTCCAAAGTTCAGGGGCTCACATCTAGTGAGGACCTCCTTGCAAATCAACCCACAGTGTAAGGTGAGAGAGAAAGGGGCTCAATTCATCCCTTTTATTTGGATCTCACCTCCCAATAACTAACCCACTTCTGTGATAACAGCACTCATCCAGTCATGACCTAATCATCTCTTGATGGTCCCATGTCTCAACATTGTTGGATTGGGGATTAAGTTTCAACATATCAATTTAGGGGGATACATTCAAACCATACCATTATGGCATTAAATATTTTCTTCATGTTTACAATGTAACTGCCAAATTTCCCTTAGCTTTGAACTTCAGACTTGTACAGTATATCCAACTGTCTATTTGACATGTCTACTTGGATGTCTAACAGTCACCTCAAACCAAACATGTTGAGAGCAGAATTCTTTATTTATTTCAATCCTGCTTGGTCCCACTGTTCTGCTGCCTCTTGATCCACTTTTCCCCTACCTTACTTTGTTTCAGTCAAACTGGCCTTGTTTGCCTCTCCTGTCTCCAAATTTTGTTTTATTTACTGCTGTATTCTCATCACATAGAATAGTGCTAGGTAGCAGTAGTTGCTCAATACAGTAAACTGGTGAATGTAAATAAAATGTTTTCTTGAGTTCTTTCAGCCATCCTAGCAAATTATCAAAGTAAAGGGGGGGGGGGTCATGACAACCCTGATTTACAGCCAGCTGATCAGAAGCACAAGTCACAACCTGGGACTTATGATTGATGTTTGAAGTAGGGACAGTTTGTGGAACTGAGCCCTTGACCTGTGGGATCTGACTGAATGACTGTTTCTCAAAACGCAAAGATAGGGCTTTTGCAATTACTGTTCCCCAGGCTGTGAAGTCTAGTTCCTTCTTCTTTATAGGGCTGGTTCTTTTTCTTTTTCTTTTTTTGAGTCAGAGTCTCACTCTGTTGCCCAGGCTGGAGTACAGTGGCACGCTCACGGCCACCGCAGCCTTGACCTGCTGGGCTCAGGCAAGGTTTAGCCATATTGCCTAGGCTGGTCTCGAAGCCTTGGGCTCAGGTAACTTTCACCTCGGCCACCCAAAGTGCTGGGATTACAGGTGTGAACCACCGCATCCGGCTTGGTTCTTTTTCATCTTTCAGGTTTTAAGCTTCAAAGTCATTTTCCTAGCAAATGGCACATGATTCCCTGAAGTTGCCTCCCAGTCTCTATTGTTATCACCCTGTTACATTGTCATCAGTGCACTTATCACTATAATTTTTGTTGTTTAATTTTATGTTACTTGTCCTATAGTACTTCAGTGTAAGCTTCAGGAGTACAGGGACCTTGCCTGTATCCTTCAAGTCTAAAACAGTGACTGGCGCATATTAGGCATTGTTGAATGATGAATGAATGAATGAAACACAGGACTGTCAGAACTTCAAATGCAGGGAGTTATTTCCATGGCTGGTTCTTTATTCGGGCAATATCTTCTCCTTCTGACATTTCGTATATTCCTAAATCCTCCACATGCAAGGAACTACATAAAGGTTCTGAGCTCTGAAACTATACGATTAATTTCCATGCTAGGTTCTGCCTGAATCGTTTCTATATTTAGGAAAACAGTAATTGCACAATCACGTGCCAGGCGCTAGGCTAGGGGCTGAACACATAAAGCTGAATAAGCATTGTGACGTTCTTCGGAAAGGTTACTGAGGCTTTGGCAGTACATAGCTTGACTACATTTCTTAGATTTCGCGTGGCGACGATTCCAACCTCTCAAACGTCGCACCGAGGCGCAGAAGCCTCCCGAAGCGGAGAACAGACGCCACAGGGCGGCGCTCCGCCCTCGGCCCCGCCCACACGCGCTGCGGCGTAGGCCCTCGGCCCCGCCCATACTGCCGTGTCCCACTCCCGGCCCCGCCCCCGGCCGCGCGGCGCTCTAAGGGTGGGGCCGGCAGCGGCCACTCACGGCTCCCTACGTGCAGCAGCGGCAGTGACGTAAGGTTGGCGCACGGACCCACTGCGGCTGCGATTCTGCAGTCTGTCTCCCCTCGCCGCTGCTGGAGGCCCTGGCGTCGCTGCGCAGCGGCGCGAGCCCTTCTGCAGCCCGCTTCAGGCCCGCGGCCCCCGGCAGCCGCGCGCCATCTTCGCGGAGCGCCATGGCCGCGGGCGGCGGGCTGAGGGCGGCCGGGCGCGGCTTGCTCGTCTGCCTTCTTTCGCTTCTGGTAATCGCCGATCCTGCCCTCGGCTGCAGAGACCCTGGTGAGTGCTGTCGGGATCCTCGGGCGCTCCGCTCGTCCTTTCCTGTCGTCCTCCGCCGGCGCAGGCGACCGTTTCCGTTCATCGCCTCGGAGCCTTTTTGTTCCGTTTCTGCCCTCTTTGCTCTTTGCTCATCGGTGCGTGCCTGGCTCCTTTGCTGTTCCCAGGGGTCCTGCGGGGCGAGCAGGGACGACTCGGGAGTGGGCGGGGCGGGACGACTGTGTTCCTAACGTCCTCTTTCTCTCGTTCCTGGACGCCCAGAATTTGCCCACCTCCGTCTTTGTTGTGCTGTACAGCCCTCGCTACTGAGTATGGCTGGAAAATTCGGCACTAACCTGCGCATCTTGCTTTGTTGTCATGGCTGTCTGATGTCGTCGCCGGCTGTTGTCATGGCTGCCTGTTGCTATGGCTGGCGGTTGCCATGCTACCGGCAGTCTCTGAGTCATAATTAGCCGACTGGGTTGCAAACCTTGTAGGTTGGTTAGCAGAACCCTAGGTAGTACTCTTTATAAGCAGAACACCTGTTTTTTTTATTCAGGCCATTGCGGTGAATAAAGTACATGGCGTTACACCAGATTTTCCCATTGGTTTTCACCGTAAACAAGAATTCAAAAAATATTGTGTGTGTGTGTGTGTGTGTGTGTGTGTTTTGGTGATGGTACATGATAAGTGGTTTCTAGGGAAGAGGGTCTTGTATATCAGTATATTATTAAAGTTGCCGAACGAATTTGTATGGGATCAGTATTCCGTGCAATTAGTACGTATGTATCCATGCATTTACATACAGATTTTGACTTCATTTAATAAATGACGCATGCTGTTACATAAGAAATGACATTTGGACAGTTAAAATGACATCATTTTTGGTTTGGGGAGTGAAGGTGTATGGAAAGCATACCCATTTTGCATTCGCGATTTGATTATTGGAAATGTCTACCTTGTTGAATGTAAGCAACAAGTTTATCTCGTATTATCTATTTTATTCGTATATGCTAAAATTAGAGAGAAGGTGCTGTTTTGCAAGTACTTCACTTCAAGTGCTCATTTTATGCTCATTTATTGCCAATAAATGAAAAGCAAAGTTGGATTTGAATGCATGTACATTTTCCTTATGTATTCTTAGAAAGTTGTATATTAGTGGGAGACTTGATCAGAAGTATAATTTAAAGCCCGGAATGAAACATTAATTGAACCGTCAATCAGTTCTTAAAAAAAAAAAAAAAAAAAAAAAAAAAAAGGAAGTTTATAGATGAAGGGGAACTATGAAAAGAACCAAATTTAAATGAATGGTGAACCACTTCCTGGTAGCTTTTAGTTCACCTATGCTATAAAGCTATTGTTCTGGAACAAAAAGCACCAAAATATTTTGCAGAGTAAACTCAATTGATTTATGTAAATTTTACTTCGCTTTACATTTACTTTGAGGAACTGTTTTATGAAGATATTTTATGGGATAACTTTTATCATGTCATTTAGTAAATCAGTAATCACACCCTAATTTATTTTTTGACTTTGGATGAACTTAGCTAACATAAAGCAATAATTTGGAAAAAAAATAGCACCATTCTAAAAAGATTACCTAAGAATTTTCACAGTTCTTTACTGAATGTAGTCTTATATTTAAGTCACTCTTCTGGGTGTTGGAAATATAGCAGTGAACCAAACACAGTGTCTTGCCCCTAAGGAATTATATGTATTGTATCTGTTGAGGAGAAATAGACAATTAATAGATAAACATATAAATAGCATGCCATATTTCCAAAAGTGGCATGGTCCATGATAAAATAGGTTAAAGAAGACAAGGGTACGCAGGCAGAGTGGGGACTTAAAAAATATACAGGTCAGGGAAGAAGTCACTGTTAACGTCACAGTTGACCAGAAACCTGAAGGGAGAGGAGGAGTAAATGACCTGATATGACTTATATTTTTAAAGGCTCATTTGAGCTGGTCTGTGGAAAACATACTGAAGCGGGTTTGAGGGAAGCAAGGAGGCCAATGAAGAGGCAGCTTGTACATTGAAGTGAGTTCTGAGAGTGGTGACTTCTTGCACCACGGGAGGAACAGTGGAGTTGGTGAGAGGGGTTGGACTCTTACCTGTTTTGAGGGTGGATTGGACATGATATTCTGATGGAATTGATGTGGGGATGGGAGAAGACAAAGAGAACTCCAAGGTTTTTGGCTACAGCATGTAGAAGCATGGAGTTGCCATTTCCTGAGATGTGGAAAAATGTAGGAGAATCGGGTTTGGGGGAAGTTTGGTTTTTTTTATCTTAAGTTTGAGACCAGCAGGTTGGTTTTCATTTGTGAGTCTGGAGTTCAGGGAACTCCTGTGTCCCTCGATTGATGTAACTACTAAGGTGTGAACATTTTGTGCTTAGACCTTAAGGATCGCTAGGGAAGAAAGATGCTCTAGAGGTATGGTAATGATACCTTGTGTGTATATAGCTCTTAAAACACTCTCAGTAATTTTTATCATACTTGATCATCTGTTGTGCATCAAGTACTCTGTCAGATAATATTAGTAAATTATGTTTAAGCTTCACAACAAATTTTAAGGTTGATATTATCATTTTAATTTTATAGATGAGGAAATTTGTGTACAGATAAATTAAGTGTCTTGACCTAAGTCATAGCAAGTTGATGATGACAACTTAGTTCAATGTTCTTTGCATTATCTCAACGCTATTACAATAAGTTCAAGTAATTATTTTTGTTATTTAATTGATACAGTCTGATTTTTTTAAACCATTGAACATTTTCCTTTTTTTTTTCTCTAATGTCTAAGAAGGTAGTTTGGGTCTAGTATAGCATATTTTGTTTTAATATAGTTCTTGGAAATTTTAAATCTTTAGCCCATGTGGAATTAAGTTTTTATACAGCTTTAAGTGGATTTTTTTTATGGTTGCATAGTCAGTTATGGCAGTGCTGTTTGTTAAAGAAGGCATCTTTTTTCCACGGAATTAAAAAGCCTACTTTATCTTATATTGAATTCCCACATGTATCTGGATTTATTTCTAGACTTTCTTTTGTTTCACAGTGTTCTTTATTTCTGTTTCAATTCCATACTATTTTGATGATGATAATTTTATAGTAAGCTTTACTTTCTGGTAAAACAGTGTGGTTCTTTTTCAAAAAAATTTTTGGCTATTTATAGCCATTCATTTTTCCACAGGACTTTTGAAAATTTATTTCCTGTTTTCAAAAATTCCTATTAGGGTTATGAGGTCCTATTTGGAAGTACTTAAGATTTACTAAACTCTTTCTATATAAATATTCTCTTATATAGATTGTGTGTTGACCCTAAATTTATTTCTAGGTATTTTACGTATATATGTATGCATGTATTTTGTTCATAATTTGATTTAGATAAGCTTTCCATTTTTATTTCTAACAATATTGTAGGTATAGAAAAAACTATTGACTTTTGGTGATTGATAACATATCTGACTGTTTTATCAGATTCTCTTATGTATTGTAACAGTGTTGTATTTTGGGAAGTTCTTTTGGATTTTGTAGGTTCCAAAATTCTTTTTTTTCTTTTCTTTGAGTTGGAGTCTCACTCTGTCACACAGACTATAGTGCAGTGGCACGCTCCCAGCCACCGAGCCTCGACTTCTAGGCCCCGGTGATCCTTCCACCTCAGCCTTCCAAGCAACTGGAACTACAGGCGTGCGCTACCACGCCTGGCTGATTTTTGATTTATTGTAGAGATGTGGTCTTGCCAAGTTGCCCAGGTGGGTCTAGAACCCGTGGGCTCAGGCAATCCACTTGTCTTGGCCTCCCAAAGTGCTGGGATTACAGGCTGAAGCCACCTAGCCCTGCCGGTTCCAAAATTCTTTTTTTTTTTTTCCTGAAAAAATCTTTATTTTTATTTGGTCCAGGGCAGTTAAAAAGCTGCCTAGTGGCTGGAAGGGGAGGCTCAGGCAGAAAAAGCCCTGATACTTTGAGAGGGGCCTCTCAAAGGCCGCTGGGCTCCTAGTCGTGCTTGAGGGTGAGCCTTTCGAAGAGATACTTGTCCAGCCCAGGCTCGGGCCCGGCCAGCCTGCGAAGGTTGGTCAGGTGGTCACCCATCTTCTTGATGAGTTTCACTTCCTCATGTAGGAAGTGATTCTCCAGGAAGTCAGAGATGGGGATCTGTGGATCCCAAGGTGAAGGTCCAGAAAGGCCTGGTTCAGGCTCTTTTCCAAGGTCATGGCGGCTTCCATGGCATCCAGGGTTTTACCCCACTCATCTTGAGGGGGCTTCTGGATATCCTGGAAGAGGCCGCGGCCGCCACACTGGTTTTGCATCTCCAAGAGACGCTCGGAGCCCTCGCGCTTCTGCGCCAGTTCGCAGAAGAGTGGCCCACGCCTTCCAGAGCCACATCATCGCGGTCGAAATAGAAGCCCAGAGAGAGGTAGGTGTAGGATTCCCACAGATGCAAATTGACCAAGCGGTTGACGGCTAACTCCACCTCGGTGAAATGATTCTGGTGAACCTGGGAGCTCATGTTGGTCGGCAAGAAGGAGCTAACCGCAGAAACGGTGGTCGCTGGTCCCAGAAACGGGGTGGCCGAGGAGGTGGTCTTGGAGATTGCAAGTGGAGAGGAGGTCGGAGGGCAGTGGGAGTCTGGAAGAGAAGGAGTCCCCGGGTCTGTTCGTCCAAATACTGTTGGAGCAAGAG